>NC_037681.1:54769405-54936205 GCF_003255815.1 Theropithecus gelada
TGAATCCGGTTTGCCAGTATTTTATTGAGGATTTTTGCATCGATGTTCATCAGGGATATTGGTCTAAAATTCTCTTTTTTTGTTGTGTCTCTGCCAGGCTTTGGTATCAGGATGATGTTGGCCTCATAAAATGAGTTAGGGAGGATTCCCTCTTTTTCTATTGATTGGAATAGTTTCAGAAGGAATGGTACCAGCTCCTCCTTGTACCTCTGGTAGAATTCAGCTGTGAATCCATCTGGTCCTGGACTTTTTTTGGTTGGTAGGCTATTAATTATTGCCTCAATTTCAGAGCCTACTATTGGTCTATTCAGGGATTCAACTTCTTCCTGGTTTAGTCTTGGAAGAGTGTAAGTGTCCAGGAAATTATCCATTTCTTCTAGATTTTCTAGTTTATTTGCGTAGAGGTGTTTATAGTATTCTCTGATGGTAGTTTATATTTCTGTGGGGTCGGTGGTGATATCTTCTTTATCATTTTTTATTGCGTCTATTTGATTCTTCTCTGTTTTCTTCTTTATTAGTCTTGCTAGCAGTCTGTCAATTTTGTTGATCTTTTCAAAAAACCAACTCCTGGATTCATTGATTTTTTGGAGGGTTTTTTGTGTCTCTATCTCCTTCAGTTCTGCTCTGATCTTAGTTATTTCTTGCCTTCTGCTACCTTTTGAATGTGTTTGCTCTTGCTTCTCTAGTTCTTTTAATTGTGATGTTAAAGTGTCAGTTTTAGATCTTTCCTGCTTTCTCTTGTGGGCATTTAGTGCTATAAATTTCCCTCTACACACTGCTTTAAATGTGTCCCAGAGATTCTGGTATGTTGTAACTTTGTTCTCATTGGTTTCAAAGAACATCTTTATTTCTGCCTTCATTTCGTCATGTACCCAGTAGTCATTCAGGAGCAGGTTGTTCAGTTTCCATGTAGTTGAGCGGTTTTGATTGAGTTTCTTAGTCCTGAGTTCTAGTTTGATTGCACTGTGGTCTGAGAGACAGTTTGTTATAATTTCTGTTCTTGTACATTTGCTGAGGAGTGCTTTACTTCCAATTATGTGGTCAATTTTGGAATAAGTGCGATGTGGTGCTGAGAAGAATGTATATTCTGTTGATTTGGGGTGGAGAGTTCTATAGATGTCTATTAGGTCTGCTTGCTGCAGAGATGAGTTCAATTCCTGGATATCCTTGTTCACTTTCTGTCTCGTTGATGTGTCTAATGTTGACAGTGGAGTGTTGAAGTCTCCCATTATTATTGTATGGGAGTCTAAGTCTCTTTGTAAGTCTCTAAGGACTTGCTTTATGAATCTGGGTGCTCCTGTATTGGGTGCATATATATTTAGGATCATTAGCTCTTCCTGTTGAATTGATCCTTTTGCCATTATGTAATGGCCTTCTTTGTCTCTTTTGATCTTTGATGGTTTAAAGTCTGTTTTATCAGAGACTAGGATTGCAACCCCTGCTTTTTTTTGTTCTCCATTTGCTTGGTAAATCTTCCTCCATCCCTTTATTTTGAGCCTATGTATGTCTCTGCATGTGAGATGGGTCTCCTGAATACAGCAGACTGATGGGTCTTGACTCTTTATCCAGTTTGCCAGTCCGTGTCTTTTAATTGGAGCATTTAGTCCATTTACATTTAAGGTTAATATTGTTATGTGTGAACTTGATCCTGCCATTATGATATTAACTGGTTATTTTGCTCGTTAGTTGATGCAGTTTCTTCCTAGCCTCAATGGTCTTTACATTCTGGCATGGTTTTTTAATGGCTGGTACCAGTTGTTGCTTTCCATGTTGAGTGCTTCCTTCAGGGTCTCTTGTAAGGCAGGCCTAGTGGTGACAAAATCTCTAAGCATTTGCTTATCTGTGAAGGATTTTATTTCTCCTTCACTTATGAAACTTAGTTTGGCTGGATATGAAATTCTGGGTTTAAAATTCTTTTCTTTAAGAATGTTGAATATTGGCCCCCACTCTCTTCTGGCTTGTAGAGTTTCTGCCGAGAGATCTGCTGTTAGTCTGATGGGCTTCCCTTTGTGGGTAACCCGACCTTTCCCTTTGGCTGCCCTTAAGATTTTTTCCTTCATTTCAACTTTGGTGAATCTGGCAATTATGTGTCTTGGAGTTGCTCTTCTCGAGGAGTATCTTTGTGGCGTTCTCTGTATTTCCTGGATTTGAATGTTGGCCTGCCCTACTAGGTTGGGGAAGTTCTCTGGATGATCCTGAAGAGTGTTTTCCAACTTGGTTCCATTTTCCCCCTCACTTTCAGGCACCCCAATCAGATGTAGATTTGGTCTTTTTACATAATCCCATACTTCTTGCAGGCTTTGTTCATTTCTTTTTCTTTTTTCTTTTGGTTTCTCTTCTCGTTTCATTTCATTCATTTGATCCTCAATCGCTGATACTCTTTCTTCCAGTTGATCGAGTTGGTTACTGAAGCTTGTGCATTTGTCACGTATTTCTCGTGTCATGGTTTTCATCTCTTTCATTTCGTTTATGACCTTCTCTGCATTAATTACTCTAGCCATCAATTCTTCCACTTTTTTTTCAAGATTTTTAGTTTCTTTGTGCTGGGTACGTAATTCCTCCTTTAGCTCTGAGAAGTTTGATGGACTGAAGCCTTCTTCTCTCATCTCGTCAAAGTCATTCTCCGTCAAGCTTTGATCCATTGCTGGCGATGAGCTGCGCTCCTTTTCCGGGGGAGATGCGCTCTTATTTTTTGAATTTCCAGCTTTTCTGCCCTGCTTTTTCCCCATCTTTGTGGTTTTATCTGCCTCTGGTCTTTGATGATGATGGTGATGTACTGATGGGGTTTTGGTGTAGGTGTCCTTCCTGTTTGATAGTTTTCCTTCTAACAGTCAGGACCCTCAGCTGCAGATTTGTTGGAGATTGCTTGAGGTCCACTCCAGACCCTTTTTGCCTGGGTGTCAGCAGCAGAGGCTACAGAAGATAGAATATTTCTGAACAGCGAGTGTACCTGTCTGATTCTTGCTTTGGAGGCTTCCTCTCAGGGGTGTACTCCACCCTGTGAGATGTGGGGTGTCAGACTGCCCCTAGTGGGGGATGTCTCCCAGTTAGGCTACTCAGGGGTCAGGGACCCACTTGCGCAGGCAGTCTGTCCCTTCTGAGATCTCAGCCTCCGTGTTGGGAGATCCAATGCTCTCTTCAAAGCTGTCAGACACAGTTGTTTGCGTCTGCAGAGGTTTCTGCTGCTTTTGTTGTTGTTTACTGTGCCCGGTCCCCAGAGATGGAGTCTACAGAGACAGGCAGGTTTCCTTGAGCTGCTGTGAGCTCCACCCAGTTGGAGCTTCCCAGCGGCTTTGTTTACCTACTTAAGCCTCAGCAATGGCGGGCGCCTCTCCCCCAGCCTCGCTGCTGCCTTGCCGCGAGATCGCAGACAGCTGTGCTAGCAATAAGGGAGGCTCCGTGGGCGTGGGACCCTCCCAGCCAGGTGTGGGATATAATCTCCTGGTGTGCCTGTTTGCTTAAAGCGCATATTGGGGTGGGAGTTACCCGATTTTCTAGGTGTTGTGTGTCTCAGTTCCCCTGGCTAGGAAAAGGGATTCCCTTTCCCCTTGCGCTTCCCAGGTGAGGCGATGCCTTGCCCTGCTTCAGCTCTCGCTGGTCGGGCAGCAGCAGCCGACCAGCACCGATTGTCCGGCACTCCCTAGTGAGATGAACCCAGTACCTCAGTTGAAAATGCAGAAATCACCGATCTTCTGTGTCGCTCGCGCTGGGGGTTGGAGACTGGAGCTGTTCCTATTCGGCCATCTTGCTCCCGAAAAAACGACAAACCAAATTTTTTTAATACACACTTTTAAATGTGAATTGTAACTTTATACTTGTGCTATTTTTAATGTTTCTTTATATCTTGAATTTCTTATAATTTTGTATTATGTATAAATATTTATCAAATTAAGAATTTATGTACTTATTTATTAGTTGGTATTAAACTAGTTAATGGACAGGGTTGTGTACTTTCATCATGAAATTTCTGAGTCTAGTTTTCTCTCCTTCTGATGTTAGTAGCAATTGATGAACATTGTTTAGATCCATTAACTCATTCGCGGTTACAGAATAGTGATATTCTAATTCTATCATTCTTCATTGTATATAAACTATTTCATAATAATAAATTTTTCCTCTTCAACTGTAAAAGAATAAATGTTGAATTTTCCCCCTTTATTTAATAGTGTTCAAAGAAGTGCAGTCATTTCCTAGCATCTTTCAGTCATTTATAATCTACTCTATTTTCATGGCCCTTTTTCAATATTGTTAGTTATAGTTGATGGATATAGATTGTCAGAGAATTTTTAAGTTTATAGAAAAATTTGAGCAGAAAGGGCAGAGAGTTCCCATAGACTTCTCCCCTCACACAGCTTCCCCTATTATTAACATCGTGCACTAATGTAGGATATTTTTTACAATTGATAAATCAATATCAATATATTACTATTGATTGAAGTCCGCAGTTTACAGTAGGGTTCATTCTTTGTGATGTACAATTCTGTGGATTTTGATGAATATATATATCATGTGTCCATCATTACAGTATGACACATAATAATTCCACTCCCCTAAAAATCCCCTGTGTTACACCTGTTTATTCCTTCCTTACTCCTAAGCTCTGAAAACCACTGATTTTTTTTTTTTTTTTTTTTGCTGTCTCTACACTTTTGCCTTTTCCAGAATGCCTTATAGTTAGAGTCCTATCGCATATAGCCTTTCAGACTGCCTTATCTCACTTAGCAATATGCATTTAAACTTCCTCCATGTCCTTCTGTGGCTTGCTAGCTCATTTCTGTTTATCACTGGAAAATATTCCATTGTCTGGATGGACTGTAGTGTGTTTATTCATTCATCTCTTGAAGGACATATTGGTTGCTTCAAGTTTTGGCAATTATGAGTAAAGCTGCTATAAACATTCATGTACAGGCTTTTATGTGCATATAAATTTTCATTTTATTTGAGTAAATACCAAGGAATGCAATTGCTGGGTCAAATAATAAGACTATATTTCACTTTATTTTAAAAAATGCCCGACTATCTTATGATGTAGTTATATTTTGCATTCTTGCCAGCAATGAATGAGAGTTCCTGTTGCTCCTTACACTCGGCAGCATTTAGAGTGTCAGTGTTTGGATTTTGCTCATTTCTCGTAGGTGTACAGTGGTATCTCATTGGTTGTTTTTTTGGGTGGGGGAGGGGGACAGAGTCTGACTCTGTCTTCCAGGCCAGAGTGCAATGGTGCGATCTTGGTTCACTGCAACCTTTGCCTCTTGCGCTCAGATGATTCTCCCCCTCAACTTCCTGATTAGCTGGGGACTACAGGCATGCATTACCATGGCCGAGTAATTTTTTTTTTTTTTTTTTTGATGGAGTATCGCTCTGTCACTCAGACTGGAGAGCAATGGTGCGATTTCCGTTCACTGCAACCTCTGCCTCCTGGGTTCAAGCAATTCTCCTGCCTCAGCCTCCCGAGTAGCTGGGATTACAGGCACCCACCATCATGCCTGGCTAAATTTTGTATTTTTGTAGAGATGGAGTTTTGCCATGTTGCCCAGGCTGGCCTCCAACTCCTGAGCTCAAGCAATCCGCCTGCCTTGGCCTCCTGAAGTGTAGCGATTACAGCCATGAGCCATGGTACCTGGCCTATCTTATTGTTTTAATTGTAATTCTCTAATGACATATGATGTTGAGCATCTTTTCATATACTTATTTGACATTTATATATCTTTTCTGGTGAGATGTCTGTTCAGATTTTTTTTTTTTTAACTATTTTCAACTGGGTTGTTTGTTTTCTTATTGTTGAATTTCAAGAATTCTTTGCATATCTTAGATACACATCCTTTATCAGCTATATATTTTGCCAGTGTTTTCTTCCAGTTTATGGATTATCTTCTCATTATCTTAGAAGATTTTTTCACAGAGCAGATGTTTTTAATTTGAATGAAATCCAACTTACTGATTTTTTTCTATGGATTGTTCTTTTGGTGTTGTATCTAAAAAGTCATTGCCAAACTCATGGTAACTTAAATTTTCTCCTATGTTATCTTCTAAAATTTTAGTTTTGCATTTTACTTTTAGGTATATAACCCATTTTGAGTTATTATTTGTGAAATGTGAAAAGTCAATATTGAGACAAACTTTTTTGCATTTAGATGTCTAGTTGTTCTTCTAGCACTGTTATGGTCTCAGTACATCTCCCCAGATTTGTGAGTTAAAGCTTAATAGACAATGTGACAGTATTAAGAGGTGGAGTCATTAGAAGGTGATTAAGTCCTGAGGGCAGAGCCTTGATTAGGACCCTTATAAATAGGCTTGAGGGAGTGGGTTTCCTCTCTTCTCCTTTTCTGCCGTGGGAAAACACAGCATTTGTCAACTGTTTTGACCTTCCGCCCTTTCACCGTGTGAGGATACCTAGAGGGTGCCATGCATGAGGAAAGGCGCCTTCACCAGGCACTGAACCTACCAGCACCTTGATCTTGATCTTGAACTTCCCAGCCTCCAAAACTGTAAGCCATACATTTCTGTTGTTTATACACAAATTGTGCAGTCTTAGATGTTTCGTTATAGCAGCACAAATGAACTAAGAGAAACACCATTTGTTAAGAACACTGTCCTTTCTCCATTAAATCGCTTTTGCTCCTTTGTCAGAGATACATCTACTGTAATTTTGTGGGTATATTTCAGGACTCTCTATTCTGTTCCATTGATCTACTTGTCAATTTTGTAGACCAAAATATGAACATTAGATAGTAGCATAGCTTGGCTGACTAACCACTATTTGGAGTATCTTAGTTCTTATTTTCTGGGTGACAAACTTTGAGAAGAGTCTACCATGAAGTAGAGTATGTTCTTGCATTATTCTAATAATCACCTTGTTGTGAAGGTAGTGCTGAGACCTCAATATCATAAGACAGTATAGATAATGGAAAAACTCAAAAGCTAGAAAAGCGGAGGAATTAATAATGAACACATGATAAAAGGTGGAAAATATTGGCCGGGTGCAGTGGCTCATGAATGTAATCCCAGCACTTTTGGAGGCCAACACGGGCAGATCATTTGAGGTCAGGAGTTTGAGACCAGCCTGGCCAACATGGTGAAACCCTATCTCTACTAGAACTACAAAAACTAGCTGGGCGTGATGGCATACCCCTATAATCTCAGCTACTCGGGAGGATGAGGCAGGATAATCGCTTGAACCCGGGAAGCAGAGGTTGCAGTGAGACAAGATCATGCCATTGCATTCCAGCCTGAGTGAGAGAGCAAGGCTCCATGTCCAAAATATATATATATATATATATATATATATGTATGTATGTATATATAATGGGTTATGTAAAAGAAAATTTAGACATATTATGTATTTCCACAGATGTAACTAAGACTAATGTCTAAAACTTAAAAGGAAAATGTATTTTTATTAAATAAAGGTTTTTTTTTTTTGGCTAAAAATATACTTGAGGTATGTGACTCCTTTTCAGTCATTGGATAGAATAAAGCAAATCCCTGGGGTATACTGTGGTAGAGTCACTACATCAGATGGAATTTTAGGTTAAGAGACATCTGACCAGGCATAGTGGCTCATGCCTGTAATCCTAGCACTTTGGGAGGCCAAGGTAGGCAGATCACCTGAGGTCAGGAGTTGGAGACCAGCCTGGCTAACATGGTGAAACCCCCATCTTCACTAAAAATACAAAAAAAAAGCCAGGCGTGGTGGCACATGCTTGTAATCCCAGCTACTCAGGAGGCTGAGGCAGGAGAATCACTTGAACCCAGGAGGCGGAGGTGGCACTGAGCCGAGATCACACCACTGCACTCCAGCCTAGACGACAGACGGAGATTCCACCTCAAAAAAAAAAAAAAAAAAAAAAAAAGAGAGAGACATCCAAAGATACCTCACCACTTGAAGTCTATAATTCTGTTAGAGCTCATCTGAAGAAATAGATTCTGAACATACGGTACTTGGTGGTGTATAGCCCTGAGTGGGAATTCTGAGCAGTGAGGGCAAGGTAGAAAGGACACAAAAGACTAGCTAGACAAAGAGAATGGGCTGGTATAAAGTGAAAAAAAAAAAAAAAAAAAAAAAAAAAAACAGAAAATACAATTCCCTTACTACCACAAGTCTAAGTCTGCAAACACATGCCCTAAAATGGTCCATCATTAGCATGAATAGTAGATCCTTCATTCTCCTCACACCTATTGTGAAAGACAGCTCATTTTTTTCAAGGCTATTTTCTAGAAATAAGAATAGCTTTGAAAACACAAAGCAATTGGGTCAGAGCATTCAGGACTGGGACTGACCTCAAGAAAGTAAATTTGTTGTGGACTTTCTTTGGGACAGGATAGCTCGTAAGGACAGCTCACCTAGAATTTTATTCCAGTTTAAAATCAATGTCAAAACAATGCACCATTCAGCATCAAAAGGCTCATACCAGAAGGAATTTTAGTTGCTATGACAGAAAGAGACATCCATAAGCCAGTCAATGGGATAATATGACAAGTTATAACCCTTCTATAAGAAAGCGTTTCTTTGGTTAAGGTCACTTATTAGCAAGGGGTGAATCTCTGGAAAGTAAATGGTTAGCAGGGTTTATTTTTTTCTTTCATGTGAACCACCTAATAGGATTTTTTCAGCACAGTGAATAATAATTAGTTGGTATTCTATTCTCTGGTATGAATAAATTGAAACCGATACTTTTTCTGTTTAAGGGTAAAGAGAAGATGACAATAGCCTCGTTCTGCTAAAAAAAGAAAATAAAAGCCTTCATCACAATTAGGAAGACAAAAGAAATCAGCTTTGCAGATCATTAGAATTAAATTTGATACCAATTACACTGTCAAAAATGAATATAATTGAATTCAAGTCAGCAAGCTTTGACTATATTATTTATACAAAGATACTTAAAACTCAATTTAATCAATCTTATAAAGCCTGGGTGTAAATAACATAGTTAGAGTTGGCTGAAGAATTTCATCTAGAATGGAATCAAATTTTCCTTTGATATTCTATGCAAATAGGTCATATTCAGTGCTGTGGCTTCCAGTTTTTTTCTTAAATGTTAAAACAGTCATTGTAAGAGGTCTAGTAGACATATTTTCAATTATCTTTACTTTTATGTTGTTATTTTAAATATTTGTAACCAACACTTAAGAAATACTCCAATTAGGGATATAAATCCTTAAACCTGACTTGTGTTGAAGGAGGCACACTAACCTTGGTAAACAGACTCTTGCCATACTGTAACCTGTGTTTCATTGACATAAGGCCGTAAACGTTCCTCCCTGTAAGCGAAACCGTCTACTCCATTCTTCCTATTTGTGTCAATCTGTGTAAAATATACATCTATCAGTAGAACACTTTCCACAGATAACTTTCCAAGACAGCAGAAGTTATTTTTATTGCCCCATTCAGATGAAGTTTTACTAGAACAAATTTTCATATTCTCCCTCTAAACAAATGCTATTTCTCAAGCAACATGGTTGTACCTGGCTCATTTTAAATTGTGACCAACCTTCTGATTCTGACAGAGTTAGTCCAATTGTCTGGCCATATTATTGGTGCTTATTAACTTGTTAAAGTAAAAGAAACATATTATTCAATGAATATACTATGGGTCATTAATATAATGCCTACCCTTAGTTTTAATGAGTGAGAAAAATACAAATGAAGAAAAAAGACATTTTTTCTAACTTGCAGAAAATGTCACTCTCTACTAATATTATTGCAAAGAATGAAATGGTACGAACTTCATTTTTGTTATTCACCTGATTAAACAAGCAAATGTATGGCAACATGGCTTCATACATATTTTGTATCTGCACAGATTATTATAATAGTAATTTCCATTTTTTCCTATTTTAAATCCAACCTTTTTTTTCCTTTGGCAAATGAAAACCCAAACTGCAGGGTTTTAAAATTATATTTGATGGAGTACATGAGGGAGATAAGAAAGATCTTGGACTACTAAATGAAGGGGCTTGCTACGAAAGCACTGCTAATAAACAGCCTCCCATATAGTTCTTGGAGGTGAGCTCTCCACCCCACCAGAGCCCTATCATTTAATGACTTCTCCATAACTCACAAACTGTCTTCCCATTTGTAATGGAGAAAGGGCAGAAACTCTAAGGAAAACGTAAGGGTTGCAAAGAGATTTCATGTGTAAAGCCAGTTCCACTGGAGGCTGCAGTGATGTGTTTAGGCTTCTGAAGCTGTATCCATTCTCCCCAGTGGTAAAAAGATAAGAATACTTAGGTGAGAGCTATCTAGGACATGGAAGTGAGGAGCAGTGACCTGTCTGTCCTGCATCCAGCATCACTGCTGGATGATTCCTGCCAGGTGAGAGGAACAAGGAGTCAGAAGTGATGTAACACATCCAAGATAGTTTGTGATGTAGAATATGAAGATATATCAATTTTTAAGTTAAATCTTAACAGCGTAAAGGTCATAGGTGGACGCCTGGCAGGTAGAATTCAAAAGAGAACATCCAACCTCAACAGCGAACATTTAGCATTTACTATGAAAACCTTCTGTCCTAAATTACTTCTTTGACCTTTCTAGAATAAGTATCTTCTCTGAGAGAGCTGGTGCTTTTGAAGTAAAGGCCAAGGTTTCCATCCTTGTATGAACCACTTGGCTTCCGAGGAAAAAGGATAACAGGACATAAGACAAAGAAACAAATTTCACAAGAGTAATGACAAAGGAAAAGGTTTAGAATAACCTAAAGTGTATGCTATACTAACACAAATCGAAAACATATTGTTTCACAAGGCATAAGGATGCCCTTATTGATTGGTATAATGAGAAGTGAGTTGTTTTTAGCATTTGAAAAATGACTTGAATTTCCAAACAATAGATAGTTTAGAGATATAACAAAGTGGAAATCGTCCAAAGTGAATATTTTCTTAGGACATAAATAAACCCTCATTATAGGCTGAACCAAATTAATTTATGCATTTCATGTAGTCACTTAATAATTCATTCAAACATATGCCTGACACAGTACTAGACACTAGAGATGCAAAAATAATCTCCCTTGAAAAAGACAGGTGTCATTCACATATAATTAATTATAATTGCGTTAAATGCTACCAAGAAAAGACAGAATGAAATGCATTGCTCTTGAAAATTTATTGTTCTAGTCAAGAAAAGAAACTAAATTTGAAGAGAGAGAGGTAAAAGTAACTTCCTGCCAGGCTGACATTTCTATTCCATCCAACTTTTCTATTTATATGTCCTAGACTTAATCACTGAGACCTTCGAATCTCTCATGTAGGAATGTCTTTGCCTCCTTGAAGATTAGCTCAAATACTAGTTTCTTGTTGACACTTACTGGGATAGGTGGTAAGAACTAATCATTTCTGTTTCTTTACCTCTGTTGTGTTATATCTTTTGTAGTTCTTACCACATTTACTTGTTAACATTATTTTCCACTTGAGGATGGAGACTAATTGAAGGCAAGTATGTTCAATCCTTCTGATGTCCAAGCATATTTGTAGTGTTTTATGAGGTAATGTTTTTTGTCCTCTTATGTGTTCAATAGTAGGATAAATTATTTTATTAGTTGAATACTTTATAATTGACAGGATAAAAAAGTGGTGAATTAAGTATATGCCCACAGAAGGACTTTTTCACAAAATATTTTTCACCAATGTTTTGGCTATTTATGTTGCTCCATGAGACTGTTTTCATATGGGAAAGTGAGAATCCTATTTATTTAAATATCATAAAAAGTCCATCAATAATAGCAATTATTGATATCAATGAGAAGAATTTATTTGAAGCTTCTTTGAACATAAAAGTTTCTCAAACATACTTCATGAAGAAATATTCTTCAAAGTTTCCCCAAAACTATGCAAAGATTACTAATAAACCAAATATAATAAAGAATCAATTTTCATAGATCAAAATAAATACCCAGCTAAAATAATTTTCTATTTTCATGATTCTGGAAACAAAACCATGTGTACACATGAAAGTTTCTTTCTGCATTAGCATGATTTTACTATATTAGGAAAGCTTTGCTCAGAAAGAAAAAAGTTACAAATAATTATTATTAATTTCAGAAACTCCCATAAGCCCATTTAAATGAACATTAGACTGTCGAACTTTTCAACAGATAGCATGGAAAGACTGTTTGCTTGCAAAAACTCTCTTTGAAACTCACTCCTTAAAAGCTTGTCTTACTATGTCCATCAATTCTAAACTATAATATGATGAACCTTACCGAAACCTAAACAAATACATTGCCTTAAACCAACATCAGAACCTCTTTTTTTTTATTTTATTTTATTTTTTAAAAAATTTATTTATTATTATTATACTGTAAGTTGTAAGGTACATGTGCATACCGTGCAGGTTTGTTACATATGTATGCTTGTGCCTTGTTGGTGTGCTGCACCCATCAACTCATCATTTACATCAGGTATAACTCCCAATGCAATCCCTCCCCCCTCCCCCCTCCCCCTGATAGGCCCCGATGTGTGATGTTCCCCTTCCTGAGTCCAAGTGATCTCATTGTTCAGTTCCCACCTATGAGTGAGAACATGCGGTGTTTGGTTTTCTGTTCTTGTGATAGTTTGCTAAGAATGATGGATTCCAGCTGCATCCATGTCCCTACAAAGGACACAAACTCATCCTTTTTTATGGCTGCATAGTATTCCATGGTGTATATGTGCCACATTTTCTTAAAAATCCTAACTTTGTGTCTGGGTGCAGTGACTCACGCCTGTAATCCCAGCATTTTGGGAGGCCGAGGCAGGCGGGTCACGAGGTCAGGAGATCGAGACAATCCTGGCTAACACAGTGAAACCATGTCTCTACTGAAAATACAAAAAATTAGCCAGGCGTGGTGGCAGGTGCCACCAGCTACTCGGGAGGCTGAGGCAGGAGAATGGCGTGAACCCGGGAGGTGGAGCTTGCAGTGAGCCGAGATGGCGTCGCTGCACTCCACCCTGGGCAACAGAGCGAAACTCCGTCTAAAAAAAAAATCCTAACTTTGTTGTTTGCTTCTGAAATTCTATCAAGATTACGTGAAGGCATTACCAGGATTAGCAAAAAACTCAACTTTTTCTTATCAACAGGTAATTTTGATAGCATTTCATCCATTTTTTATTGAATGACTAAAAGGTCCTTTCTCATTAACCAGCTAGGATTGTTACACACCAGTCGAACATATTGTTTCCCAGATCAGGTATGAGTTCAACAAATTTCAGGGTGGGGGAAAACATAGAAGTTTAAAAAGTGGCACTTGGTATTTTTATACAATGTATGAAGCTGGGCTGTCATAAAGTGGATAGTGTTTGAAATTTCAAATAAAAAATATTTAGGCTTTTATTTAAATACCAAAATTGATACCAGATAATTTTCTTTGATAACTTAATAATTTGGAGTTTATACAGGAATGTTTTTTTCCACTCAGATAAAAAGGTTGTAATCTGGTGCTCTGAAACCATGGAAATAATAAGTTTCCATTCTGAAGTCATCCTAAATCACTTTAGGTAGTTGTCCTTTATGAATACTTGCACTCTGTGATGTAACAATTCTTCACTTGGTTCTCTTACACAACTTCCCAGAACACTAATATTTTGGCCATTTACGTAGCTTCAAGTAGCTGAAACAGTATTGGCTTTGGAAACAGTAAGTAACAGTTTGTAAGTAAATTGGAACTTTACAAATGGACCTGGGTTTTACTCTTCATTTTGATTTGTACTGCATTTGCTATCATTGAAAATTAAGTAATCTTTCTAAGCTTTCATTTCCTCAACTGCAAGATGAAGACAATACAACTGAATTCCTAGATTTGCCTTGAGGATGAAATGAAATGTGAAATATAAAGTATCTAGTACAGGGTCTGGAGTGTAGGAGGCACCAACTCATTGATAACTCTTTTAATCTCTATTATTTGCCATCTTATCCATGGGCTTCACTTTGAAGAGGGCAGTATCTTCTGCTGAATGACTCTACATTTTTGCTGTGATGCACCTACTCTTCTACCGTTTCTTTAACTGATACTCCTTTCTTCCAAATTATTCCATGTAAAATGTACTCTCTCAGAGCCTACATTATGTTGTTAAATGAGCATCAGCTTACTGCACAGCTATAAACCTTGGTTTAACCTGCTATCCAAATTGTGTGCCAAAGGCATTGCCTGAGTTAAAATTTTATTTAATCTTTTCCTGAATGTATTGAATCCCCTTATTTTAAACCATAGCAAATTGAATGTAACATATAATCCTATATATTTTAAAATTTTTCAATCTTTATTCTCATATGCAGTTTAAGCAATACAGTTTAACAATTCTATACTCTGAGATTTCACAACACACATACTTAAGACATTTTATGGTCCGTAATAACTTTTCCAACATCTTATTTCAAATGGTCTACAATGAAGAATTGACTTTTCTTTGTTCTCAAGCAAAGGACCTTGGTAAGTTTCTAAAACATAAACTCATGTAAGTGAATGGGAACTTTAGAGGTATAATCAATCAGTGATTCAAAATATCCTGTTAGGGATACCTCTAATGGCTATTTTTTCCCACATCTAAAGGCATCATGCCTTCTTTGTATGTGAAAACAATTCTATCAATCTACCACAATCAGTACAACATTTGTTGGCTTTCCAACAGTGACATTAGAATTATACATTCTAGAAGATACAAATTAGAAGGACTTTGAAGTTGATCTAGTCCAGATAACTTGTAAGCAGCTAGAGATTCAAGGACTTGCTCAAGTTCACACTACCCATTTATAAGGATTCAGAGATTCATCTGTAGTACTCTGATTCTATAACTCCCAGGCCAGCACCATTTCTACTTTACTTCAGATTTGGTTTGATCTATGCTGTTTCTCACTGTCTCTGCTGAATTAATGACACACATTTGTGAGATAGATGGCCAGAGCTATTGTCATTTCTCTAAAGAGATGTCCATCTGCCCTCTTCAGTTCAACAGAAGCCATGCAAACTTTTCTTTCAATGTCTTCTTTATTTTTGTCAAGCCTGGGAAAATGAGAAAAAGTCTGAGTGCCAGGCATTGCATTGATTTCATTGGAAAGCCTGTTCAGCATAAACAGCAAATAGTTGTTGAACTCTCACTTTGCTTATAGTATACTTTATGATCTTCATTTTTTCTCATTCTGCTGGGTGTCTCCCTCTCGATTTTTGTGTCTTTTCTAAAGAATATCTTTTGTTTAAAATTATTCTCAGTTTTTCTGCCCCCCCAAAATAAGTCATGTGTGAGTTTTATTTTATACAAAGGCATTTGCTTGTGGGGAAATGTAAACTTCACATACTGGTTGTACTTCATATGGTTACTCCTTCTTATAGTGAAACTTCATATGGTAGCCTCCTTCATGAGACAAGGTGATGAAACTGCCTTCTTCAAGACACATTTTTTTTTAAATTCAGTATCAAGCAAACATACTGTAGCTGTATTACTTTCCTATAAGTGAGTAATTTTGAAAAGAAAAATTTCACAAAGTTTCTGTGGCCATCATGAATATGGGACAAAAGGGGGTGCAAAGAAAGACCAATTCAGTGCTAAATGGTTGAGTCTGGGTGAGGAATGATGATGACTGGAAGAGTGTAGTGGTCTTGAAGATCATGATCAGTATAAGGATTTGGGAAAATACAACCAAAGGATTTGCTGGTGGACTGGGTATGGGGCTTGAGGGAAGAAAAGCAGAAACATAATATCTACTCTTCAGTTTTTTAACAAATTGTGCAATTTCAAGTGAAGATATCAGGTTGGCCATTGGCTCTATGGCGTTGAAACTCCTGGGAAGAGGTGGGAGGCATAAATATTGATGGTATGTTACCAATGTCATTGACTAGCTCACACAGAAATAGTGAGGAAATGGAGATGACAGAGCTAAGTACTGAGCAAAAGGAGGTAGACGAGATCCGTGAATAATAAAATTTACAATGAGAATGTATTTTGGAGCGAGGAAATTGTCAGCTGTGCCAAATGGTGCTGTGAGATTGGTAAAGTGAGGGCAGAAGAATGCCCATTGGTCTTGGCAACTAGACTCTCATTGATGATCTTGATGAGAAAAATTTTAGTGATGTGATAAAGAGGAATGATCAATTGAGGTAAAAGTGAAGAGAGAATGGAAGCAGAGGAGGAAAATGGTGTTAGCAGGAAGAAAATTAGCTCAAGAAGTTCAGAAAGGGTAAAAAAAAAATGAGGTTGTAACTGATAAGGTAGTTACTGCTAAAGGAGTTAGATTATTTTTATTTTTTACAACAAATAAACAGATAAACAGAATTATACAGTGTGACTCATTCCAAATTTTTGATTTGTAAAAAATTTGTAATTTTATTTTGTCTACTGTTAATCTTGCCTGTTCATTAGGTGACACCTGCAAGCTAGAGGAGAAAAGTTAATTAAATATCCTTTTCAGGTTAAAGTCTAGTCCAATATGGTGATTTAAATCATCCTACTGATAAAGATTTCTAGAAGAAAAGAATAATCATGTTCTTATGATGCCTCCCCCAGCTTCTTTCCAATATAGTTTCTATCTTTTGTGTATGGAAGGTGGGTGTTGCTTTTGCATCCCTGTGGTGAAGAAAAAGACTCAGATCTTGCGTAGTTTCTTCTTTTCTGGTTGATGGCCCTTTATTCTGGGTATTTAATGCTGAAGTCTGGGCTCTAACTCAAAGTCAGATTACTCTTGCAGGATCAATTGTCCCTGGCTCTCTGAGTATGGACTCTCCAAGTCCTTGTTAAGCCTGTCTCCTACCCTGTAGTCCAGTGCTAGAGACCAGTCAATGTGAAAAAGTCATTTTATGAGGCAAGGTAGGCCCCACAGAATACCCTTATGCTATCAACATAGCATCCATGCACCCCATACACTGAGGGCACATCCAGTTATTTAAACATCGAGAGCACTCTCCAGTAACCTGACCACATTGCAACCCCAAGTTGGTAAACTTAGGCCTTGGTTTGGTTTGCAAAGCCAGTGAGTCAGAATTGGTCTTCTTTCCTAAGTTATAAAGGCAGAGCCTCCAGTGCTATTGGTGATACTTGCATGTATTCAATGCATTGGATTTTACAGTCCACCAAAGCCAGAGAGAAAAATATTTACTCACATCTGGAATTATCCTTCCATCCTGAGTCAGAAAAAAAAAAAAAATGCTTAGTATCTACTCCCCACTTTTTATGGCCGCGTTTAAATTTTGCCCTCTATGCTTTTTTCTAAGTATGCGAAAGGAAAGGAATTTAACTCTTCACTTTATCCTCTAGGCTGAATAATTCCTCAGACCAGTGTTAAGAAAGGTAAAAGCCTAAAGTTCATTATCTATATTTAACCTATTGTCCTTCCTATACATTTTAATATGTTGGTGAGAATAATCAAGTAGAGGAAAAGAGACCAATGATGGAAAAAAGAATGATAATTCTAGGAGAGAAGAGCTTGAGTAGGGAAGAAAAGATGGAGTCTGCAATACAAATGGATGTGTTGATTATTGATAGGACCAGAGACACTTCATCCATTTGAACAGCAGACAAATGGGAAGCATGGGTGAATATGCAGAAGGGTGGGAAATGTAATGGAAGAAATAGGGAAGCCTTCACATCTGATTCCATCTGTGTTTTCTGCGAGATATCTTATGTTTTCTTACGTCATCACTTGAAATTGAGAAGAGCGAGTGCCAGAGAATTTCACTCTAAAGAAAAGATGAGAAATATTTTATAATTTTACCTTATTTCATGTGTAAGACATTTCTCCCACTTGAAATGCTGGATATTTCTTAACTTTTTCACAACCTTGCCTGCTTTATGACTAATGTCAAAACCTCAATAATTTTTTTAAATAAATGTTTAACTGTTCCAGTCATTAAAAAAATACAAAACAAAATAAGTTATAAATTTATACCTTTTATGTGTTAGCAAAAATGGTTGTAATACTCAGTGATAGCAAGGTAACTTACTTGTAACTTACATTGCATTAATGCAACTGAAATAAGTAAAAATGTTTTATTCATTCAGTTACTAATTTATTCGTTAACTATTGACTACATCTTATGTGCCAGGCATTGTTTTAGGCACTAGGAATGTATCAGAGAATAAAACAGATGAATATCTCTGTCCTTGATGAACCTTCTTCCTAGTGAGAAGAGAAGATAGATATTAATATTGGTAATAAAATATCAAAAATAAAGACTAATGATTACCAGTTGAGGACTTGTTATATCCCAAATACATTTACTGAATATTCTGCTTATTATATCATTTGATGCTGAAAATAACTCTATTATGAATATTAAGAAGGGAAGCTGTTAATTAGCAAACCATATAGAGTAAGCTTAGTTAGTAGTAGTAAATTACAGAACATGCAGATCATACAGCTACTGGTAAGTCAAGAACAGAAAACCAAATAGCAGTAGAAATGGCTAGAGTAGGAAGTGAGAGAAGCTTCTGGCCTGCAGACGGTACTCAGAAGTATTGAGTCCTGGCCTCTGAACCAGGCACTTTCACAGGCATTGTACATACCTTGGCTTGTGTAATCCTCACAAAAGCCCTATGACAAGGTATTGTTATCCTCATGTCATGGATGAAAAGACTGGAGGTTATAAACCATGCAAGATCACACAGTACCTGGCAGAATCTCTTTCTCTACAGCTTGGCTCTTCTGTCTTTCTCACATACTCAGAAAAAAAAGCAGCAGGGAGGCTATTTTTTGAGGAATAATATATTAAAGTACATGGGAGGGGAAAAAAAAGCCTTCCTGGTATTGCCAAAGATGATAGCGTGAATGAAAATAAAATTGGAGAACACATGGCTGCTGATGGAGCTTATAAAGACCATGCAACATATGTGGGAAGACGGGAGAAGATAGAAAGAGATAATAATGAATGAAAAGTAGGACAGTGGATTAGTTCAGCAAGTTTACACACTGACCACTGGGCCGGGCACGGTGGCTCACGCCTGTAATACCAGCACTTTGGGAGGCTGAGGCGGGTGGATTGCTTGAGCTCAGGAGTTCGAGACCAGCCTGGGCAACATGGTGAAACCCCCTCTCTACTAAAATACAAAAAATTAGCCGGGCATGGTGGTGGGCGCCTGTAATCCCAGCTAGTTGGGAGGCTAAGCCGAAGAATCGCTTGAACCTGGGAGGCGGAGGTTGCAGTGAGCCAAGATCAGATCGTTGCACTCCAGCCTGGGTGACAGAGCGAGACTCTGTCTCAAATGACAACAACAAACAAACGAAAAAGCCACTGACTTCTGTACACTCAGGTTCCAGGTATCCACCACCCAATCTATATAAAAAGTTATTGGTGGTCAAAACTAAAACTTGGCACGGTGGAGTGGCTCACGCCTGTAATCCCAGCTTTTTGGGAGGCTAAGGTGGGTGGATCACCTGAGCTCAGGTGAAACCAGCCTGGCCAACATGGAAAAACCCTGTCTCTATTAAAAATACAAAAATTAGCCAGGTGTGGTGGCACGTGCCTGTAATCCCAGCTACTCGGGAGGCTGAGGCAGAAGAATCGCTTGAACTCGGGAGGCGGAGGTTGCAGTGAACTGAGATTGTGTCACTGCACTTCAGCCTGGGTGAAAGACTGAGACTCTGTCTAAAAAAAAAAAAAAGAAAGAAAAGGAAAAAAAAAGACGCACAATAAAACAACAAAAACCCCTAAAACTTGCCATTATAATACAGGTCTATAATGTCTGAGAAATTTAACTATATATAGTAAATGAAAATTCTTTATATTGTGTGGTCATTATTCTAAAGCAATTGATTTTTGTTAAAATTCTGAGTTTCTGAATCTGAGCATGACATAGATTAAATCAAACTGCCTTAATTTAGAGAAATTCTATGCATACTTATGTTCAGGTAGGCAGGTGAGGACACCTGCATTCCTACCTATGGGTAGAAACAAATGTGTGTTACAGAATTACTATTTCACTCAATTCCCCAATACTTCCATTTTACCACCATCTCTCTTACCTGGGTTTCTCCCAGGCACTTAATCGTCTCTTAACAGATGTCCTTGCCTTTCCTTTTCCCACACCAATCTATTCTCATCTTACTAGTTAAAGTAATATTGCTAAAATATGACATGATGTTACTCCTCTGCTTAAAATCTTGCAGTGTTGGGCTGGGCGAGGTGGCTCACACCCGTAATCTCAGCACTTTGGGAGGCTGTGGCTCACACCCATAATCTTAGCACTTTGGGAGGCTGAGGTGAGCAGATCACCTGAGATCAGGAGTTTGAGCCCATCCTGACCAACATGGAGAAACCCCGTCTCTACTCAAAATATAAACTTAGCTGGGTGTGGTGGTGCATGCCTGTAATCCCAGCTACTCAGGAGGCTGAGGTAGGAGAATTGCTTGAGCCTCAGAGGTGGAGGTTGTGGTGAGCCGAGATCACGCCATTGCACTCCAGCTTGGGCAACAAGAGCAAAACTCTGTCTCAAAAAAAAATAAATAAATAAAATACTTGCAGTGTTGCCCCATTTCATTCAGATTCAAGGCCTGTAAGACCTTACATGTTTGTGTGTTTATAGCTTTTATTATGTTCCATCCCTTTCCTCTGTGTATACCCCTTTCCAGCCATACTTATTCCCTACCCATTTCTGTAACATGCCAGGTAGCCTCTCACATTAGAGCCTTTGTTCTAGTGGCTGGTTGTCTCTGCTGAGAAGACTGTCCCTCAGATATCTACATGACTAATACATGACTGTATGATATCTTCCTGCCTCCTGGGATACCTTGTTCTGTTATCTGAATGTCACTTTTTCTATGAGGCCACTCCAGCTCCATCTTAACTTTACTCTACTTCTTAGATACTTATATTGGTTTATTATAATAACTGCACATTGTCTATTTTCCCCTGCAAGAGTACTGCTCTAGATGAAAGGAATCTTTGTTTGTTTCAGTAGGTGTATGTTAATTGCTAGGTATGTAGTAGATGTTGAGTAAATATTTCATAAATGACTGGCTTTTATGTCAGTTACTAATGTTTCATTGCTGAATACAGTGACCTACCTACAGCTGGTACTCAGTAAGTACAGAGACTGATTGATTTTCTAAACTTTGTAGGTGAATTTACATCTCCCTGATCTAATTTTCCTGGGATGTGCAGTGACACATACCTTTCCATTTGTCTCCTTCTTATGGACAGACCTCTTCTTTCTCCTGATATTTTGAATTTAGGCATATCATTAAGTCCTGCTGAGTGAAGACACTGGGCTTGGACAGTACATTTCTCTATTTACTCCTTGCTTGTCCTAAACCAATGGTTGCCTGAGAACACTTACCACTTGTGTCAATTCATGGGGGAGAGTTGGAGAAGGGTAGGCCACCGTGTTTCAATTCCTTATCATTCCACTCACACATTTCTTACTTTATCTTTTATACACGTATATACCTCAGTACACAAATAAATACTATTTGTAATTATGAGAATCATTGAGACTTGATCATAGCAGTTTTTTTATATCTATAAACATATGCAAACTATAAATTATCTTGGTGTGTAGGTTTTGTTAGGACGTTGCTTTTGTCCTCAATTTTTTACACGATTTCTCTTATGTTTCTTTATGTAGTTTCTTTCTGTTCTTAATGAATAAACTGGCAATTTTTATTGGTATTTGTTCTTTCTCTCAAAGATAGAATATTCTATAAATTTTTTTGAAATATAGGAAAATCCTTGCACAGAGTTATCAGGTCATTTACTCATCAGTATGGATTTGGGATTAATGGAAAAATTTCCAATTAGATCTACCTTATCTTCATCCCCAGTGAAAATAATTTTATGGTTGTATATGCTTATCAATGCAGTTATTTTGTAGCGTTCTAAAAACTCCCTAGTTAGGAGTAATTAGAAAAGCACTTCTGTTTATAGTAAAGTCAGAATGAGTAATTTGAACAAACCCACTTGCTAATTATAATTTGAATATACAGATGAACTAAAAAAAATCTTTCCAAGCGTTAAATACCTACCAAGATAATGAGGAGTAATTGAACCAAGATGTAAGAGAAGGAAATCAGAAAGATGAGCCCAGAATTTGGAATGCTTTCGCTTAGGAGCATGTGCTTATCCAGAGGAGCTGCTGAGCAGGTCTTTGACAGAGCTTCAGAGCTTTAGGGACAAAAGTTGAAATCTACAGCTTGCCAAGGGTGAGCTCCCTGGATGAACTTCCCTAGCATAAATGCAGGAACCAAATCTACATGGGAGATTGAACTAGAAGTCAAACAGTCTTGGAATACATTGCAGCCCAGTGTTAAGTCATTTTGGTGACCAAGACAAATTAGATTAAGGTGAACCTGGAAAGCTAGCATCCACAGACACCTGTAAAGCAAATGAAAATCATCTCCAGCTGATAATAACATTATCTTGGCTTCAAAATATTTCTACTACATGTTTCAAATACTATGGTACACAAGGATAATTAGGGCACACAAGGATAATTAGGGCACAAGGAAAGAAGACAACATGAAAGAGAATCGTCACAAATGACCGACAGCGGACAAAGCCCCACAGGTATGCCATAAAGTGAGAATATTAGGCTCAGATTGGGCAAAACAAATTTACTATATTAATGGAAATAAAAACTTTAAAATGTTATCAAGGAATTGGAAACTGGATACCATGACATTCTGGTTTTAAATAAAAGAATTGCTTAGGAAATGCTAAGACTGAAAAATACAAAAACCAAAATGGGGAGCTCAGGTGATATGTTTGAAGACAGAGTAAACACAGATGAAAGTGGAATTCATGAATAAGAAGAGAGGTGAGAAGAAACCATCCACAGTAAAGCTGAAGAGACAAAATATGGGAAGTACAAGATAGAGGGCAAGAGATCCAGAAGATATGGTGAAAAAGTTTAATGTATATTTACTTGGAGTCCCAGAAGAGAGAAAAGAAGACATAAAGCAGAAAAAAATATTTGAAGAGAAAATAATTTTCCAAAACATTTGGAAGGCACCAAGAAACAGAGTCACAAAGCCTCATTAATTTCAAATAAAACTGTGAAGACTAATTGGGAGGAAGAATAATAGGAATCAGTGAATTATGTTAAATTCAATTGAAGAGTATTTCATTAGGAATACTCTGTTAATTTTCTGGTACAGTCTATGTAAACTATACTAGAAAACAATCTTACGGTTAGAGATTCCACTTAATAAAAAATGTGAAAAGATTTATAATTAACATAGCAATTATTTGAAAGTATATCTAAAAATGACTGAAAATGGTTTGTTATCTAAATTGGTTATACTTTCTCCTTACATGACACATTTTCTTTGTGAATTCATTTTGTTTCAACAGACAAGGAAAGAAAAATAACTCCAGGCATATGCAAATTCAGTCTCAGATTGAAAAATATTTTCAATTTATTTATATATTTACTTCAGTGTAATGAGATGAAATCACTATTGTCCTATCAGATGGCAAGCTTTATATAAATCTGTTCATATAGAGTTTTAATAGGATATTAAATCAAGGAAAACAGAACTCCCCAGTCTTGACTTTTTGACCCCCACCCCTGCTGTGGATTATTTTTTTTAACAATTGTTTTTTTTTGGTGGACATATGGACAGGTTGAATAATGTAAAAAGGCTTAGAAAAAAAGCCTTCGTACTTCTATATATCTACTGTCTAAATTTTTAATTAAGAGTGACTGTGGTTGGCATTTACAGATACTGCCATATGTTGGGAGAGAGTATGTAAATGACAAGATTCCCCATATCCTAATTTACTGCCTCTGACTTTGAGGTACTCTTTGTGATAAAATTCCAGACTAAGGCTCAGATGAAGCTTCCAATTACAGAGTGCAGTTGTCCTCCTTGAGGTATAGATGCCGGATGGTAACCTCGAAAATTTCCCACCAGAGGCTTAACTGAGAGTCAAGTGATGAAAGGAGAGAAAAGAAATCTTGGCTGATTTTCATGAAATAACCTCCTGCCTGGCACAAGCCCATATTGGGCTTCAGAGTTCATAGAGTCCTGGGGAATGAAACTGAATGAGTCTTCACAGCAGGGCTGGAGTGCCCAGGGGACAAACTGGAGAGTGTTCAGGGCAAAAGAAAGTCAGGAGTCAGTGAAACTTGCTAAGGCATAACACTGATACTGGCATCTGTCAATGACAGTGGCCAAACCCCTTCCTCCCTTTCATGTACAAAGGAAAGAACTTTGAGGTACAATATATAGTGAATGGATGTTAAAAATTATGTTTTCTTTTTTAACAACAATGATTACTGAGAGGTGGTCATCTTATACATAAAAATGAACACTTTCTGAAATGGGGAACATGTATTGGAAAGAGATTAGGGTAGAAAATGGAGAAAATAAATGGAATAAAAATGGGGGAGGACAGAATATAAAAATAGCAAAATAAAAACAAAGGAAAAGTACACATTGAATACCACATTAACATCTGATAATTTCCTTATGCTCCTTATGGAAACTAGAATGGAGAATATTAAAGTGAAGAAAGATGCATGCCCTCCTGCCTTCCCTCCTACCTTCCTCTTTCCTAAAAGATACCTTGTGAACTGAGCTGTCAAATGTCATATCATACACAATTGGGGGAAAAATGCTTTATTTTACCCCCTAGAAGACTTAGAGTTTGGCCTATGTAAATTCCTGATACTCTTTCCAATCATTTGAGCTTAAAAGTTCAGAGGCCTAGGGAGCTCTGTGAAATCTCAACTGTTCTAAAGCTGTTCAAAGTGAATTTTCTAATACACCTACAATGATTTAAAAAAAATTCCTCAGGCATATAAGAATATAGGGGACCTTACTTTTAGGTAGGCATCCTGCAATGTTCCAGGAGAGGAGTCTTAGTCATAGTGGGTTAAAGTCTTTCAAGTGTACTAATCACTAGAGCTTCCACTTGAGGTGCCACTAAATGGCTTTTTACCTACCACGAGGGCTTATTCTCACATTGTGGCCTGTCCAGTTCTGATCGAAAACAATCAAAAACAACTAAGAACACCAAAAGAATGATCCAGAGCAGTCACAGTCATAAATTTCTGCTTGCATCTAATTTCTCCTCGTTAACAGTTTCCTGCTGAAACTATTTCTGTGGAATAACTGCTGTCAGCTGCCTCATCCTGCCTCAATAGCAAGTAAGATTTGGGGCCTCTTGTTAGGGACAGAGCAAGGCACCTTGATTCATTAGACAGATAGATGATCTAAGATAGAGAAGTGAAAAGAGGGGAAGTCATTAGCTGCCCCCAAGGATCCCAGGAAACATTCCACTTCTTACTGATTACCAATGTCTTCCCCAGAAGAAAGTGAAACTTAAACAGTAATAATTAGGACAACACATGGAGAACAAAGCAGTTATATTCAAGTAGGTGATAAATATTATTGAAATGATGGATTTTTGATGGGACTCTTCTTAATTTGACTCTACCTTTCCAACTTTCTTCTCCTGTGTTTGCCTGTGTATACGTTGTACATTGTGGCCAAACAGGAGAGCTCAGAGACCACACAGATTTGAGCCTTTGTTTACATTGTTTTATCCCTGAAGTCTCCCCACCCATTCATACGGACTCATGGCAATCTCTATCTTTTGGAACCACTTTAAATGCAGTCTCTTCCATGTAGCTTCTCTGATTTCTTTACATGAAGGCAATATTTCTTTTTGTCTTCTTGGTAGTATTTTAACCTCATCGGACTTCAAGTGCTTTACTCTATGTTAATGTTACTTATAGAGATGATTAATTTCATTTCCTGGACCATAAGCATTTTTAAGAAAGAGTCCGTGTCTTATTCAATTGTCCCTGCAACTTTTACAAAGCTAGCACTCATTCTTTTCTTTATTGAGGTATAATTAATAGATACCTTAAGGCTTTTATTATTTTCTTCATTTCTTCAACAAATATTTTTTGAGCAATTAGGTTTTCTAGGTTCTAGTTCATTCCATAATAAAGCTTTATTTCTGGTGGGGGACATCATTCATTCAATAAACAAAATAATTACAATATAGAGTGTGTTAGAAGTGGTAGGCACCATGGAGAAAAGAGAAGAAAGAAAAGAGCAAACAGGGGAATGGCTTGTTCAATTTTTAGTGAGGTCATCAAAGAAGGCCAAGCTGATTAGGTTACATTTGAGCAGAAACCTAAGGTAAGAGAGCAAGCCGTGTGGCTATCAGGAAAAGAGCATTCCAGGCAAAAAGGAGAATTCATGCAAAGGCCTCGAGGCATAAACTTGGCTGGTGGGTTTTAGCAATAGAGAGCCAGTTACCCTGGAGAGAATGAGTGAGGGGAAGAGTAGTTGAGGATGAAGTTCCAGAGGCAATGGGAACTCCACTGTGGCTTTTTGTTCATCATTAGAAGGGCTTTAGCTTTTATTTTGAAAGAAATGGGAAACCACTGAAGGATTTTTAAAATCCCACAGGAGTAAGATAGGCTGACTTGTCTTAGAAGTTTGTGTGCATGTGGTTGGATTCTGTATATTCAGTAGCAGTAGAAGCTGCCTGCATTGCACGAATAATAATCCATCTGCAGGCAAGCTCTCTGGTTGTGCAACTAACATTACTTGTTAGATAAAGCACAGTAAGGAACAATATATGCAGGCGTATCTGACTTTTAATTTCCTGTCACCAGGATCACTGTTCCTAAAACAAATCATAGAGAGCTGAGCACATGGGGTGTGAAGTATTGACCACTTCAATCTACTTGTTTTACCTTTGTGGCTGAGTTCACTGATTTTCTCAGGGTTTCTATTTAATGGAATTTGATTTTTTTAAAGGGCCATGACTGGGTTTTTAATGCATTTCCTGATGTCAACGATTCACCAAGGATTTTCTAATTATATTACATTCCTTTGAAATTGCACATTCATTTCACACGCCTACTCTGCAGAGGGACACACTCTAAACTTAACTTGTCTACCATACTGACAATATCTAATTAGAAGGAAACAAAAAAAATCCAGTTCTGCTTGCATTTTAATAAAAGTATTATATTTTCCTCCTATCTTACTCTTATCAAATCTTCCTTGTCCATTAGCCTACAAGAAAATACAAATTACAATTTTATAGCTGCGTATTTTTCTTTGCTAAATGTATTTGAATATAAATGAATTCATAGACTTTAAATTTCAGAAGTTGCATATAGGTAAATAGCAGTGGTGAAAATTATTAAAATAAAAAAGTCAACTCATTTCCATCCAGATATTTTAGACTGTATTGCCCTGAGGAGACTTGGATTTAATTTGGGAGAAATAAAACTAGTCTAATTTCATATTACACTCAGAAAAATTACTTTAGGTATCTTATACCTTTTGGCTCATATAATGACTTTGTAGCTATGAATTCCTATCAGTTAGAATTTAAATAGTTCTAATTAACTAATCCCATTTTAATTGGAATAAGTTTTTAGCAAGGTATTGGCAGTTTAAAATAAACATTTTTAGATTAAGAAATATATTTTTTTGGATTAAAAATAAAAATAAGAACCCCAATATCGATAACCCGATGATAACCTAAATTATAATCATTGGTAATGTGGAAAACTATAAATATATAACTTAAGTGTGTTATCTCTAATTATTTATAACTTTTGGATCATCATGAAAATTATGAGTCATGAAAGTTTATTCTCAAAATCTACAATCATTTTTCCTAAATTAAGGAGTAAGATTAATGCAACATTGATGATAGTAGTCATTGGATGTATTTATTTTGTCTCTGGCACTTTACATGCAGGTCCCCATTTGAGACAAAAAGCTGAGACTCGGGGATGACAAATATTGTTCTGTAGTTAACCTGGCTAGGAAGGGGAAGGGCCAGAGTTCAATCCATGTCTTCATTGCCCTAACTCCTATCTCTTGACTTTGTACCATATTTCTTCATCATAATGATCAGCTTTTTAGGTTTTGATATTTCTAACAATGTTTCAGCTACAATCTTTTGTTCGAGTAAATAATAATAGCAGTATACCTAAGATAATATATACATACCTTCATATACTCCTGAAAATTCAACAAAAGAGACATGATTCTAAAACTCCAAAAAGAGGAAATTAAAAGAAACAGCTATAAGAACACAGAGATAGAACTAGGATTTTTGCTTTCATAGACTGAGGGTGCTTTGTGGTAGCTGATCTGTACAGAGCCGGACTTTATCTGATAGAAAATATGTAGCAATAAATGTTAGGTTTTTTTCTCTTCCTATAAATCCTGTTCCCCTATTTATCAGTGACTTAAAAGAGACATGTACAACATGATTAAAAATTTGGATATATATATTCCTGGGGAGGATGTCTGTGTGTGTGTGTGTGTGTGTGTGTGTGTGTGTGTGTGTGTGTTTGTGTGTGTATTTATATAGTAATAAAACTCAATCTAAGAGAATTGTCCTTTAAATATCAAATAGGTCCCAGGCATTTGTTTTTATAAGGGCTCTTGTATTTACATAATGAACTTTTAACGAACATTAAATTGATTATTTTCTTTACTTGCCCCAAACAATCACTGTTCGTAAAATAGTGGGTGTGATATGTTAGCACATAGACAAGCAAACATGTTTAACATTCTTTTACTTAAATCATGCATATACCAGCTAAAATATTTCTGTGTACTCTGATAGGTACATATACAACCTTCTGAGATCTGCTGTTCTTGTTTTAATTCCTGGGATGAATGGCCTAATGAGCCCTTTTCATCTTTTTGTGGCAGGCCACCGAGGACACATGTCCCTGAATAGTCAAAGAAAGACTACTCTTGGGTAGACAGGTGGGTGTGGATCCTTACTCAGTCCAATCAGTTGTGGTCAGGGGGCATTGGAATCATGTAATCCAGAGGCAGCTCAGCAGGGAATGTAGATAAGGTGGGCAATGACAATAAAATTTAACAGATGTAAATGTTCACATTCAAAACGACAACTTCTCAAATTAAAATTGCTAACATTTCAAATGAAAAACATGATGATTTTGTTAATCATAAGACTGCAATATTACATAGAACATGTAATGAAGGACACTGACCAACTCATAGATGTCCATAGCACAGTGACCAAAAGGGGAAGGTACTATAATTTACGGTGTCTGTAAAATGGTTTTAAGAAATAATATGAGATTTGCCTTTGACTATTTAGGTTAATGATTCATCTGGAAGGAAAAAAATACCAGTGCTACGTTATTTCCCTGGGCAGAATTAGAGGGGGTGAGTGAGGTTTGGAGACATGTGAGAAATATCTTTAAATCAAAAATGCCCCAAAATGGAAAGCTGTAGCTGTGGTCAGATCAAATGCCTCCCATTCAAAGCAGCACAAGGGTTTTTATATCAAGAGAGAAATTGAACTTGATGATCTGTGAATTCTCATCTTTAAGAGTTTCAGAAATTAGTTAAGTGTAGTTAAAATTTTACACTTAAATTCATATATCAAATTAGATCATACTAAGCATCTACAAGAACAAATCTCTGAAAATTTCATAATACTGAGTTCAAAAGGTCTTAATGATTTCAAAATACATCTCCAATTTTCAGTCATAACTTTTTCTGAAGGTCTCATGTTGGAAAGAAACACTCGACATCCAATTTCTCTTCTAAAGAGATTTTTATTCTCAAAACTAAGCATCCTGAGCTCCAAGCAATTCATCAGACTAGTGAGGACTTTCTTGGGATGATAAATTTAAGTAAGCTGTTAACCTTTGGAAATGTGATTCTGAACAGAAGGAAAATGTCCAATGTACAGGCTACTCTCTTAATATCTGGCTAAAACATTGCCTCATATGAGTATATACGCTTTAAAAATCTACTTTGAAATACTGTGTGGATGTTCTTTTGAACTCAATGAGGTGTAATACATAACAATCTGCTTCAAGCTATGGAGTAGTGTTGGTAAAATCAAGAATACAGTGTGGAAGTGAATAGGTGAACATGTGGTAAACAATGTCTGATCAGTAACCTCCCTCTAGCCCCAGACAGTAGTCGATGATAGATCTTAAGGTATACCCATTCCTGACTTGCTGTTTTCAGATTATTCATGATATGTAGTCTGTCCTGGTTTCTCCTAGGTTATTCGAGAGAGCTTAGGGAGCATATTTTTGGAAAGAGTGTTGAATGTAGTCACTGCTACTCTCAAAAATCTCTAGAGCAGTATCTGAGAAGGAACAGAGGCCTGTATATTCTATTACAAATCCTGTGATTCTGCTCATGTGATAGCTGGGTCACAGTGGGACTCTTTTATTTTCCTGAAATATATTTTAAAGATAATTTATTTAAAACAAATTCAAAGCCAAATGTGGGTTAAAAAATAGGGAGAAATCTATGTAGGAAAAAATATCATTATGCTCTTGTTAAGGTTGATTCCCAACACAATTTTCCTCCCATCATAAATCCCAGATATAGGAGAACATACTTTCTTTCCCATGTGAATGTGGTTCTACCAGTTGTAAAAGATAATGCACCAAAACATGTACTACTATGTCTTTAGAGTCAGCCAATCAAGATTATTAAATAAACTGTGCTCATTTTCCCTGATGTTGTCATGTTCATGGGAATAAGATAGTGATTAGAAGTTTGCTCAGTACTCTAGGAGAAGCATGGGAAAAATCACCTGTAAATGGCCCTATACTTTAACTCAGGACCTGACTAGATGGCTGAATGTAGAGCATTTATAATTTGGAGAATAATTCCTTGTAAACTAAGACTGGTATATATAATTTTTGATCCAGCATGCCTATGAGACAAAAGGAGCTTCTGGATACCAAGCTAACCCCAGAAAAAAAATGCTTTTATACATACACCTTTGGGGATGACATGAAGCTACGATTTTCTCCAACAAGGCAATGGGACTTTTAGTGAAGCAACTATCTTGGATATACTCTTGATGCTGCAAATATCTTTTCTTAAGTTTTCTCTCTGGATCTGAAGCTTGATGATCCTAATCTGCTGAGGAGTTGAGTTTTGCTTTACCCAGACAAGTTTTCATGATTCATGGCACTCTGACTGTTTGAGGTTATAATGATCACAGCCTTTCTAATTCTGTCCAGTCCTATATAATGGCCATAGTTCATTCTGGGTTGCCATCTCTCTCATATGTGTCTTTGCTAGACTGAGTTGCCATTCAACTGTTTCTGTTTTTCCACCATGAACAGCACCAAATACAACTTAGATGAATTTCGTCACTGAGAACTCCATGGCATCTGTAATGTTCATCTCTCCACGTGGTGCCAAACTCAGTGAACCCAAGCAAGACGACAAACAGAAAAAGATGGGAAAATGTTGTTCACTACACTCATACACTCATTTTTAAGAAGCAGTCGCTATTGATAATTCAAATTTGAATTGAAGTTGGACTATTGTAAACTAATTATAATTGGCCAGAATGCTAGATGATCATATAGTCATTGATTATAAATACACCAGACGAAGGTGCAGGAATGCCTAGTGGAATGAAGAAAACAGCTATGAAGAAGATAACACCAGGCAGGATAATGTCAGGGGCAGCCACTGGGACCAAACAAGAAGAATTGAACAAGTAGATCACCAGATATTGAGGTATCAGTGGGGTAAGCAGTAATCTGTCAGTTAAGTGTAACTGGACGGGCCAAAACAAGAAGTGATCTCCAAAATACCAGATGTGGAAACAGTAAAACTAAATAATTCAAAGTCATCCCAGGGTCATGAACAACTCTGGAAAACCGTTCCCCAGAAAAAAAAAAAAAAAAAAGGTTAATTTAAATTTTGCTAATAATCACATGGTCAATCCTGCTCCCAGACAGAATTCTAATGGCTAAATTGATATTATTATTCACTACTATAGACGAAATATTCTTCAGTTCTTACATATCATATAGTTCACAGTCCCTTAGGCCACTTGACTTTCAGCAACCCCAAACTTAATACCCTATGTTCATCACCCTACGCTAGCAGCACTCACTTGGTCTGATCAAATTAGTTCACACACGTTTGTTGATGCCTATTTGGAGTATTGTTCTCAGCACTGTTTGTCAATGCATCCTGTTGGTGAAGCTCTTTTGATTTTAAATTAAACTGTAATTTCTAACATGCCACTTAATGTCCTTTAATCTTCCTTTTAGATAAGATTATGCTTTATCAAAAATCAGTGGTATTTAGTTAAGACAAATGGAAGCAGTATTTTTCCATGTTATTCTTCCAGTTATAGGAATCAAATGTAGACTTAGCATCTGCCTACAAAGCTCTGCCAAATAATGTAGTCAGTGCTTAAAGAAATTCTACTTTTGACGCCAGTACTGAGACTGTGTTGACAATTTTTTAATGAAAATTTCTGGAACCAATCAATGACTTTTTCCTGTAACACATCCTCTTCAGGTAAATGCTAAGATTAATGGGTTATGTTTAGACAGTTAAAGTATTAACAGAATTGTTTCTGTTAACGCTGACATTTTTTTCCTGTGCTAGATATATGAAGCGTACTATCCAGACAATAAAAATTGAGGATGTCTCAATTAAGCAAAAGCTCTTTACATTCACTTCTCAATTAATAAGACATAATAATAGTGCTTAACTTTGTGCCCCTCGCTTCTTCATATTCCAGCTGCCAGAATTTGACTGTTCATTTCTAGCCATCTGACCATTCATTAGCACTGTCACCAAAAAGGTGAGAAGGGAAGAAAAAGGAGGCATAAATTCAGTCAATCAATTTTACAGCTACATAGCAGTGATGGTGACTACTTTGGTAGAGGAAGAGTTTTACAGGAATGGCAAAAATTGAATTTTTAGAGTATTGACAGACCTTACTGTCTACATGTAATGTTCTATTGTCTAGTATTCTCAGCAACTTGGCAGATTGCACAGCTAGGTAGACATGTATTAACTTAATAGCACCACCCATTTATCCATGTGACATACGTTATTATCTAAGTAACATTTTCTCGGTCACTACTAACATGAAGTATTCATACTGTTTGCTTTTTGAAAATCTAGCAATTTCACTATTTGCTATTTTATTATTTTACTTAGTAGTAAAATTAGCTGAATCATTCTGTAATTTCTAAAAATCCACCTGGTCATTAGAAGGTTGTGTTTGAATGTTTTGTTGAGTGTGATAAATGACAGAATAGTGATATGCTGATCATCAAAAGCCATAAAAATAAATCCTTGCAAGTTAATAACCACAAACATACCTCAGAAAAAATTTCCTGTTTCCTTTTGCATTACACCTCTGCTATGGACAGAAAGCTTTATGACATACAACTTCAGTTTTAGATTGTTTGGGTTCTAAAATAATAGTTCTTAATATTACCACGTTATAATTATTATTAGATTGGTGCAAAAGTAATTGCGGTTTTTGGCATCACTTTCAATGGCAAAAACATAATAAATTTTGCACCAACATAATAAATTCTCAAAAATTGGTGACATAAATATTTCTATAACTTACTTTAACATAACTACAGAATGAGGGGGAAAAAGTACACTTTATTTTTACTTAGTAATTTTAGCCAGATAAAATGTATTCTTTTATAATGTGAATTTACTTAGTAAACACCTACCACAGATTTTATTAATGAGGACAATAAGTTTTAGACAGTAGTTTTTAGCAAACTATAATTTAAATCTGAGTTGTTCTTGGACTTTTAAAATGTGCAGTAATAAATTAAACATCTCATGCAAATATGAAAATTTGAAAGTGCAAGGATTTCCAGGACTGTTTATACCATTTGTTGAAACTGTGCTTGTTGAGGACAAGAGAAACTCCAAAATTTTATTGTCCCTAACTCTATTTTGATTTGGCCATTGTCTCACCATTCATCCATTAAGAGAGAGCCTTTCATAAAATTGCAAATAGTGATAAAATACACATGTAAAAGAAATAAATTTATTATGCATTTATTTTGATAATATCCACTATATTAAAAATGTGTATTTTCTCAACTAAAAATGTTTCAAAAAATAGTCAATTATAAAAATTTTAATATGCTTTATCCAAATTAAATTTTTTTATTTTAAACACTCTGGCTGTCACCATAATCAGTAGTTTCTTATTTGCATATTTTGTGTGAATGTAAAATACATCTGTCATAGAAGATAAACAATGGATAAACCTGATCTTTTTAAATCAACAACATTACTATTTTGTTTGCAGAAAAAAAACACCCTAATTTTTAAAACACATTTTAAAAATGAGGGTAGCTACCTGGGCACCTGGCCACCTAGGAAATCTACTTCTCTTATGTTGGAAAAGAAATTAAGTTGAATGTCTACCAGTTTTTCTTCACTAAAAGCACTAAAGTGTTAATATGTAGAGTGTTTTCACAGAGTTTACTAGTAATTGCAGTATTTAGTTGGTGTGCAAAAGCAATTGTGGTTTTTGCCATTACTTTTAAATTGCACAATTTTTTTGCACCAACCTAATAATAACCTTTAATTTAGTAGTTAAATAATTTGCCAAAAGTTCAAGACAGCACAATGTACAGCTTTTGATACCTCTTTTTCTGCCAACAATAATTTGCAATTTATTTCATAAGGTAGGAGGTATACCATCAGCACAATTAACGCATGTATGTTTTACATATAAATCTATAATGATATTTAATGCATTAATTTCTTTCCTGGTTAGCTCCAATTACTTATACAGCAAGAAATCTGTCATTTCTTTCTTTACCACACAAATACTGCTGACTGACTTTGGCCTCAATATTAATTGACTCATTGACTAAATAACTCCTATGTAAGACTAGCTTTGAAGGCTTCTGTTAACATGTTGCAAGATATTGTGACTCATTTTTAAAGATTTTAAAAAATAAAACATCCGGCCGGGAGCGGTGGCTCAAGCCTGTAATCCCAGCACTTTGGGAGGCCGAGACGGGCGGATCACGAGGTCAGGAGATCGAGACCATCCTGGCTAACACGGTGAAACCCCGTCTCTACTAAAAAATATAAAAAACTAGCCGGGCAAGGTGGCAGGCGCCTGTAGTCCCAGCTACTCGGGAGGCTGAGAAAGGAGAATGGCGTGAACCCGGGAGGCGGAGCTTGCAGTGAGCTGAGATCCGGCCACTGCACTCCAGCCTGGGCGACAGAGCGAGACTCCGTCTCAAAAAAAAATAATAATAATAATAAATAAATAAATAAAACATCCAAGCTGTATTGTATATCAATATAATTATTATTCTCATGTTTATGCAAATCAACTTGAATTTCTCTGCATCTATGTATTAACATAGTTATTTTGGGAATTGCCTATACCATTGGCAATTTGCTGAGAGTCATGCTTTAAACCAGAGTTCCGCAGACTTTTCCTGTAAAGAGCTAAGCAATACATACTAGGCATGTGGGCGCTGTGGTTTCTCTTAATTACTCAACTCTGTTATTGTAATGTTAAAACAAATGCCAAAGCCAGGCGCAGTGGCTCACGCCTGTAATCCTAGCACTTTGGCAGACTGAGGCGGGCGGATCACAAGGTCAGGAGATCAAGACCATCATGGCTAACAGGGTGAAATCCCACCTCTACTAAAAATATAAAACATTAGCCGGGCACGGTGGTGGGCGCCTGTAGTCCCAGCTACTCGGGAGGCTGAGGCAGGAGAATGTCGTGAACTCGGGAGGCGGAGCTTGCAGTGAGTTGAGATCAGGCCACTGCACTCCAGCCTGGACGACAGAGCAAGACTGTCTCATTAAAAAAACAAAAACAAAAACAAAAACAAAACAGATTGACAAATTGTAAACAAATGCGTCTGTCTATGTTGCAGTAAAACTTATCTACAAAAAGAGATGGTGAGTCAGATTAAGACTACAGGTAGTAGTTTGCCTGCTTTTAACAGTTCTACTTTAGACATTAGACATATCTGGCATAGATACTAGCCTCTATTTGGAGCTAAATTATATATCATAGCATTCCTAGTGTTAAGATAGCATTTTGAAACTCAATTGATTTGTAGAATAATAGGAATGGTTGATAGTAGAGGAATGATGCAGTTTCTAAGATGAGCATGGTTTGGAAATGCATGAGGCTAAAAGAAAGTCTGTGATTACTAGGAACTCCTTAGAGGGAACTGTTCAAGTATAACCTGTTTGTTATTATTAGTGGTTATTATTTTTGCAAAGAAGGGCATGGTTTCCAAAACAAATATCAGTTTGTTGTAGAACTTGGAATTAGAGTATATCATTAATGGATTCATTTTAAAATTTGAGGACTTGACAATTTGGACCGGTAGTCAAAATCATACTCAATGGAACACAGGTGAAACTAGAGTGATTTTTTGTTGTTGTTATTTTCTTGTCTAACATGCAATGTTCTATGCAAATGAACACATCAAGGTTCTTACTAAATTTGATGGAACTTTGAAAGCGTGTGTGGGGAGAGCTACTCTATTTCTGGAGACTCAATGATTGCCTCTACATAGCGTAATTATTATGATGCTTTTTGGGATCTTAATTTTTTTCATTGTAAGTGGGTTTGGAACATCTGTCTATATTTAACAACAGTTTAGGCTGGGCATGGTGGCCCATGCCTGTAATTCCAGCACTTTGGGAGGCCAACGCGGGTGGATCATGAGATCAAGAGATAGAGACCATCCTGCCCAACATAGCGAAACCCTGTCTCTACTAAAAATACAAAAATTAGCCCGGAATGGTGGCACACGCCTGTAGTGCCAGCTACTTGGGAGGCTGAGGCAGGAGAATCACTTGAATCTGAGAGGCGGAGGTTGCAATGAGCCGAGATCGCACCACTGTGCTCCAGCCTGGTGACAGAGCGACACTCCATCTCAAACACCAACAAAAAAAAAAAAAAAAAAAAAAAACCACAAAAAATCCAAAATTTAATTTTTAGTTTTTCTGGTCGTTCATCTGGCTCCCAACATTTATTTTTGTTGTGTGTTTAGTTCCTTGACTACTTTGGATGAATTTTTATTTTTACTTTGTATTTAGAAATTTTAAAACACATGAAAGTTGAGAAAATATACCCCTAGCAATCATATTCAACAATGAATAATAATTCTACAATAGTCTTTTCTTACAGCTTCACATATTTCTCTACTTTAGCTTTGGAGGAGCTGGAGAATTTTAAAGCTTGCCTTTGAAAAGTGCATCATGTGTTTCACCAATAAATACTTAATTATGATCTCTAACTGATACAGACATTTTAAAATAACCATGTTGTCACTATCATATATCATAGTATTAAAAATTCCTGGAGCTGGGGAGGCAGAAGTTGCAGTTAGGCGAGAGAGCACCACTGCACTCCAGCTTCGATGACAGAGTGAGACTCTGTAAAAAATATTTTTAAATTCTTTAATGTTATCTAATATACAGTCCACATATGAATTTCCAAGATTGCTTAAAAAGCATTTCATGGTGATATGTTTAAGTCAGGATACAAACAATGTTTTACTATGACCTTACTCATTTACAGACCACTTTTTCTTGAAAAGAGCAGGGAGTTAGAAATAGATTGAACACCCTCTTCAAAGTCCTTCCCTAGACATGGCAATCCACTTACTGAAAACACATATACAAAAACTTACCTGGAGGAAATGCACATCTTTGTTGAAAAATAGAAATAAAGACTTTAAGATCAGGAACAAATAATTAAAATCTTAACAATTTATATGCTGACAAGTCATTGTTGCCTTCTCACCTCCAAAAGCATAAGCCGCAAAGCCTTTACTTAATCCAGGCCTCCAGATCTGTCCTGAGCTAAGATTCCAGGTTTAGTTCATTCTTCCCATGTTATCCTCTAGAAATTCTGCATTTCTTCACACAGGACTTGGTCCAGGTGTTCCCTCTATTTCTATTGCTCTTCATCTCCCTCGTTCATTGTTCTTTATGAATGAAAGTAAAAGGCACAGAACTTGAAACTACAGTGATGCCTCCCTGATTATAATTTCTCCTAAAAGTCAAGAAGTCATGAACCTACTGTGGTATACTCTTACAGCATCTACACAAATTTCCTATGTCGTGTCCAAAACTTTTAGGTATTTTAAAAAATAGTAAGGCAAAAAGAAGAAATAGATCATAAGAGAATAAATCAGAAAGGCAGTTGTTCTGCAGTGAAGCTCATGGGAAAGATAAAGGAAAATGGAGAAAAGTAAACTCTGAGCCTAAAGTTTTACCTCATCTCTAAAGAAAAGAGAAATAGCAAAAATGTGTGAAAGGTATTGGTGATGGCCAAAGATATAGGAAGATGGGGTTCTAAAAATTAACAAATCCTGAGGCGTAAATGCAGTCATAGACACGTGGGTGGGAGGAATGAGTCATCTACCACAAATAAAAACATTATTAGTTACAATGTATAAATGTTCATTATAACTACTGGGAGGCAAACAATTGCAAATTGTCCTTTGAGCAAAGGATGGTGAATGAAAATGGCGAGAGTACCCATTAGTACAAATTTGAATGAGTGTAATTCCTCATTGCTTTTTTGAGTCATATTCCATACTATAATCTAAGGAAAGTCCCTCCTGAACTGAGATGAGAGTTTTCTTCTAAATCATAGGTTTGTGAGGGGATCCTTAGCCTGTTCTAGGCAATTGTCTGGAAGTTTAGTCCCAGTCCAGACTAGCCCCTCTGTGTTTGCTCAGTCTATAACAAGCAGCAGAAGAGAGTGATCTGTTTTTAGGAAAATATTACTGGCAGAAGAACAAAGGTGGCTTCATGAACAGGTAGCCTCATGAGGAGGGGCAAAGTGGAGACTGATAAACCATTAGATGACTATTGCAGAGTCAAACTGGAGATGACAAACTTGAACCCAAAATAAAATTGAACCATTCTGCTTTTATTTAGTCCAATTGTATCGCTGCATGTTTGACACCATTGCATAACATAATATAAATTCCGACTAGCATAGATTTCCTAAAATCGACAGATAGCATAAAAACTATGTATTTCTTCCTTAATTCTAAGTTGAGCCAAGATTCAGCTGTTTCACTTCACATTCAGTGATTTTTACTCATATATTCTTTACCTCTGAGAGCCAACATCAAGGTGAGTCTTGAGATTCCTGTCTTCTTAGCTCAAGCTTGTTCTTGCTTTTGCACACCTCCTCTGATTCCTAAAGCGAATTATATATTAAGGACAATAATAGTTTGACAAACATGTTGCAAGTATTTTGCTTGATTTTCTTCTGATTCTGAGTTTTGTTTATGGTGTTATGTTAGTTTCAAAAATTGTTGTTTTTTATGTAGTCAACTGTATCAAATTTTCAATTATTATACTTCATATTAGTCCTATTGTAGATTCTCTGGATATGTGTCTATTTTACCCTGCAACTAGATTTTCAGTACATCTGACCACTTGCGTGTGGTAACTAGTGTCCTGTATATTTTATATACTCATCTCTCTACATGCATTACTGGAGGTTCCTTTTTGGAATTTCCTGATAAGCAAATTTCTCTCTCTCTCTCTGCGTCTCCTAATAGCCTTGCATAAATCTTTGGCTTACACAGAGTTAATTTATAGTTTTTAAAGCTTGCTCTTAATAATTCTATTGGTAAAATCTAATTTAAAGGGCTATTCTTGGTCAGTTCTAACTATGGTCACTGTTAAAGTTGGAGTAGAATTTCTTTATAGCATCTGTTTTCTGTGTCCTAGATCCTGTATATTTTTCTTAATCAAATGACAATATAGGTGAATTAACTCATTTATATGAGCACAGTATAAATAAAGCTGGGTTATTTAGCTTTAGAGATTATTTAGAAGTTCTAATCCTCTAAATGTATCAACTCTTTGGTACTAGCCAGACATGGGCTAGCCAGAAAAACAACATAGAAAAAAATCTGAAAATGTTTGGGGTTTAAAAAAACTCTAAACAGTGTAAATAATTCACAACTTTATTGATCATGGGCCAAAAGGAATATCTTGCAATAAACATATTAAGATAATTAAATTAACATAGGAAAACATTCTATAATAGGACAAGTGTCCTCTGTTGTCTTGTTACTTTGTATGGCCTTTAATGCATCCTGATGCCCCTCAGAAAGGGGTAATTGTTGGTGGCCACTGTTCCTTCCCATTTACATTTATGGCTCACCATAGAAATATATTTCTGGCCTATTCAAGTTGTCAATAAACAAAGAGATTGAAAGAAGAATATACCTACATCTTGAAGCCTTTTCTTTTTATTTTTGCTAACATATTGTAAGTTTGTAGAAATAATAGTATTCAAATCTGATTTTGGTACATTGTGATAAAATGTGCCTACATATTCTGAGAAAGATAACTGAATAAAAGGATAAAAATCACAGTAAATTCTATTAACTTTTAAAGATAAATAGAAAAGTTGTAAATCCTATATATTGTATTAGAAAATAACTATGAATAAAAAGCAAGAGGTTACAGACTAAAACATTTTTATTTCAACCAAGTCTTTCAAGCCTATAAATACAAATGTTCTTCTTTGGAACGATTAGATAGTTTGGAAGTTTGATATTATGCATCTTGGAATAAACCCTAGGCAACTTATTAAACACTCATGTGCCTCTATTTTAAACAAATAGTAAAACTGATAAATTAGTACAGTTAAATCTCCAATTATTGTTTCCTCTTTAATTCACATATTAAATTACTGTGTGAGGTAAGGAGATTAAGAGTCCTTTTAGAAAGAGGAGCAGGATGCTGGGAAAGGAAGAGATGAGAAATAGGACAGTTATAACATTATTAAATTTGTGTAAATCTGACTTGGAACAAAAACCTAAAGAAGGCCAAATCATGTGAGATTAATATGCTGAAGTATTAAAATAGGACTATTTTTCTAGCAGTTTACAATTGACAATAGACATTAACATTCATATAAAAATACAACAAACATCTGTAGAATAAACTCAGATGTAATGATAATGGACAAATACAAATATACATGCTTTATATGATAAGTATATTACTAGTAAAGTTATGTGCCAATGGATTAAATGACATTTAATGAACTGGATAAATTCATGTCCTAAAGAAAATTAGTAATTTTTAAAATATATTATTTAGTTCAACCAATATATATTAAATGTTGTTTGTTAGGTACTGTCCAGAAACAATGTAAACCATGCTTACTGAAGCAGCCTTTTAACCACATATTTGATCACTCTAATAGGCTAACTGTGGTACCTGCCTCACCCCATCGTCTGCTATGACTACTGTTCACCTTGGAGGTGAGGTGTCACACCTGTACATGTACTCTGTCACTCTTATCCCAACCACATCTGATTGGGTATGGAGTAGATATCTGACTAAGGGGGACATCTTTTCATAGGCTTGTTCCAGTAAACTTGATATCAGGGAATAGGGAGATTGGATGATTTAACCCCAGATACAGCACTTGTAAAGATAGGAGAGGGGTAGCCATGTTGGCCCAAATAAGATATAGCAGAAGAGTCAGGCAGACACGTTCAGAGGAGCACATGAGAGACAGCCCATGTGGCCCCAGAGAAGGGGAAGTGGAAAGCATAATCTTGTTTCTAAACTGTATTATTTTTTTCATTTTTGCTTTCAATCCCTGTGAGGTATGGCTATATTCACTGACCCTAAGTTCTAAAAGATACCCATTTATTTGTTCCTTTATCCTTCCTCTTAAATTACTGGTTTTACCTATTTATTTGTTGGTTAGTTTTGCTTAAGGAATTTTAGAAGGAATTTTACTAATTTTTTTGACTTGCAAATAAAGGCACTAGCGCTTACAATTTACACTTTTTAAAATATGTGGTATTGAGACGAAACAGTCAACAACTTGAAAAAATCCATTTAGATATTTAACTTAGACTGTAAGCAAAAACGCATAATTTATTTCTTATCTATTTGAATGTGTCATAAGGAAAACAGAATTGAATTTTTAGCAAAATTTTGGAGAAGGGATGAATTTCTAAGTTTAGAAGTACAATAGTTTCAAAGTTAAAATTAGTGGATTTGGTAGCATAATTTAAAAACTGCATGCAAGAAAGCAAGATTACTGTCTTAAAAGACAATCAACTAATTATATAGACACACTATATAAGACAGTGTTACTACCTTTCTAATGTAATTATCCTACAAAAATCTATAAAAAATTAAGAACTTTACAAATAAATGGACCAACACCCAAGTGCACAAAGATGATTAAACAAAATAATTGATATTACTGTGAAAACATCGGAATCTCTACTTTTAAGTAAACAAATAAATATTCACAGAAAATATTTTAAAAAACAGATTTTTTGCTATTAAATTGGAAATTTATTTTTAAATATTCACTGTTACGCAAGATGGTTTGCAAATGGTAGTTCCATATATTTCAGAGAACATTAACTAGTACAACTCTTTTGCAAACTAATTGGAGATACTGCTATGAGTCAAGAAATGAAGTGTGTGTGTGTGTGTGTGTGTGTGTGTGTACACTCAGGATACAGTCCCAGAAGAGAATTAGGCTAAAGGATACAAATATATATATATATATTTACACACACATAGGTATATTACAGAAAAGAGCTATATTTGTATGCATTTAAAATAAACTCATAACAACATTACACCATGAAGCTTTAAAAAAAAAACTTGATGTCCAATTGTTGGAGAATATTTAGAAAATTTGGTAGTCACATTGTGGCTTTCAGAATAAATGCTACACAGTACTAGGAAACCAAACATGAAATAATATCAGATTAAGAAAATAAGCTTTGGTAACTAAGCAAGACCTCATTTCTACAAAAACTAAAAAAATTAGCCAGGTATGGTGGTGCGCACCTGTAGTCCCAGCTGCTGGGAAGGCTGAGGCTAGAGGACTCCTTGAGCCCAGAAGTGCCAGGCTGTAGTTACCTATGATTGCACCACTGCACTCCAGCCTGGGTGACACAGTGAGACCCTGTCTTTTAAAAAAAAGAAAACCTGTCTCTTCTTTCTCTCTCTCTCTGTAAATATTGCTTATCTAACTATATCTAGATAAATAAATGGATAGCAAGAGATACATAGATATAATTAGATAAGCAATATTTGCTCAAAACATAAAAAACAGGAAAAAAAGAATTGAATAAAATGAACCATAATAAAGATAATTTATAGTAATTTTTAATATCTTTAATTCCAAAATGTGTACAATTAATCTATATACCTGTGAGTCTAGTTTTTTTTTTTTTTTTTAAATCTCAATACTCATATGATTAAAATGGCACAACTGCAACTATTTTTGTAGGTACTTTAATGTTGTTTTCTATGCTAATTTCTGAAGCCAAAATTTAATACAACTATTTATAGAAATAGATAACTGGAATCAATCTACATGTCTAAAAACTAAGAGAATGGTCAAATTATACTATTTCTATTAATATTTGGAAAAATAGTATGCAAACTTTTCTTACATACAAAGGCAACGTACCAGCATTAGAAAACGCTAATCATTACACATATTTTTAATTCTATGCCTATGGGAGAAGAGAATGCAATATTATTTCATTAGTAGTATTTGGAGAGGAAAATTATGAATGTATTCCTTTTTTTTTTCTTTTTTCTTTTTTTTTTTAAGATGGAGATTTGCTCTTGTTGACCAGGCTGGAGTGCAATGGCTTGATCTCGGCTCACTGCAACCTCTGCCTCCCGGGTTCAAGTGATTCCCCTGCCTCAGCCTTTCTGAGCAGCTGGGATTACAGGCATGTGCCAGCATACCCGGCTAATTTTATATTTTTAGTAGAGACAGGGTTTCTCCATCTTAATCAGGCTGGTCTCAAACTCCCGACCTCAGATGATCCGCCCACCTCAGCCTCCCAAAATGCTGGGATTACAGGGAGCCACCACAGCCAGCCATGAATGTATTTCTTTAAGATCAAGCTCTCCAAAAATTTGCCATGTTATTTTGTATTTTTAAAAAATTGATATTATTAAACAATGATAAGTCAAAGAGTTTTTAATTTCAGAAGATTAGATGTCATCTGGTGTACCAAGAAAATGTTTCTAAGGCAATAAGACTGTTAGGCATACTGTACATATAGTAGTAATGGAGGATTTTACAAATGCTTGAAAAAGCAAAAGTAGGCATTGGTTGAAAAAGTGCTACCTTGGAATTGAAAACTGTGATGAAAAAGGTTAGTTTTAACTAGAATACAATTAATCCAGCTGCTTACACTGTAAGTCTTTATTGAAACTGTGGCTGTTATATCCCTACAAAGGTTTTTTAAGTTGCTAAGTACATGCCCATCACAATAATGGAAAGCATAATTATCCTTATTGTGCTTAGTGACATTGAAACTGCTATTATTCTGTGATTGGAGCTGCATAATTATAGATAATTGCTGCTACTGTATTTTCTGTTCAAATATAGCTCTGTAAAAATTACTTTATTTTAATTAAACATGTTCAGGTTTTTAAAGTTTGGTTTGCTATCATAACCAAACTGTATTTAAATGTCACAATGGTATATATTTTTCTAACTCTCACTAATCAGTTTTTCAACAAATCAGTTGTTCAGTTCTTGATAAATTGTGTTCCACTTAACAATCAATTACATGAAATATAAACTTAAATTATTAATGTATTTCCTTTTCAAGTACCTAATTCTAAAAGCAAACATAGAACCTGTTCTAATATTGGTGATAGTAGTTTTAGCTCTAGAAGATGGTATCTGTGGGTTAAAAAAATGTACTTAAAGGCTTAATGAATATAAAACATACTGGAAACCAGCTACAATAAATATGATACAATGGGAGGGACATTAACGAAGATAATTATAAAACCTGTTTATCAAAATTGTCACTATCTCGGAAAACATATTGCAATGAGAATCAGCTATGCATAGGGCGGTCTGCACAGAGCTCAATCAATTCCTTTCACACATCGGGCTTTGTACAAAGACCCTGCCAAAGCTCACAAAGCATATGCCTCTTTCAGTAACACATACTCAGTTTGGAATTTATTTCTCACTGACTGAGAAACACCCCTGAAGTGGGTGCTAGTGCCTTTCCCACCTTATGGCACAGTCCATTTATCTGTCTAAGATTCATAAACACACTTTACAATATTGTCATTTGCTGCCATTTCTTTTCCCCACATGTGACTGTGTGGTCAGAATTCACTCTTGGAACTAGCCAGCAGTCTTTGGTGAGTTACATGTCATTGGTTTATGCTGCTTTCAGTCTCATGAGCAACTATAACTCCAGTGAACAAATTCAAGTGATACATCGGCTACTATGCTCACTACCTGGGTGACAGATCATTCCTACATTCATCCCTAGTGACACACAATTTACCCGTGTAACAAACCTGAACATGTACCTGTGGAAACTAAAATAAAAGTAGTAAAAGAAAAAACAAGCAAACAAACAAATTTAGGTGATAAAACACAGTGTGAAATTTGAGATACTTCATTTGCATTCAAATTCACCCATCCCAAGGCACCTAAAAGTCAAATGCACTGTGGAATGAGGGCCTCCTGCAGACATTGGGTCTGCAGCTCTCCAGCAATGAAGTCCCAGGCAGGGAGATAGGGAGAAAGGTGAGGAGTTGAGTATAACAAAAAGAGAAAAGTGAGGAGGTTTTTTTTTGTTCTTTTTTTTTTGTTTTAATTAAAGACCCTTTCTTTAATTCTAAAGCTTCTGCTCACCCTATCAGCAATAAAACTCTCAGTAAACATTCAGTTCACATAATCAACTGTTTGAATGTGAAAAAAAAAGGCTTTCCAGGAGCAGGCGCACTGTTGAGAAACGCTGGTAAAAATATGTATCCAAATCTAAACTCATTTTCTTCCTAACCAAGACAGTTTTTCCTTTCAAATGCCTTTGTTTTGCTTCTTTGCTTTTTTCTCTCTCTTTCCCTATATCCTTTCCTTCTTTTCTTTCCTCCTTTCTTTCTTTCTTTCCTTCCTTCCTTCCTTCCTTCCTTCCTTCCTTCCTTCCTTCCTTCCTTCCTTCCTTCCTTCCTTCCTGTCTATCTATCTAATCTTGCTTTGTGTTTTTGTGTTTTGTTTGTTGTAAAAGGCATTTTCTAGTTCTTCAAGCCCAGTGTTGACCTGGTCTCCTCTCTTTTCCTTTTCTCTTTCTCATTCTTATGCGTATATTCACTGGATATTTTACAAACTTCACCATTCATTCCACTATAAAAGTACATTTTATTTACCTGCTCAAACTTTTCTCCTGCTTTAAGGCTCAACTCAAATGCTACTTTCATCAAATAATCTTTCCTCATTACCCACATCTTAATGTTAAGATTTTAAACTCTGGTTGTTCCTTTCTTATAACAGATATTCTATTTTACATGACTTGTTCATGTAGTACTTGTTTAATCCTACTAATCTGAAAGGTCTTTGGGGTAAGTGTCCATTGTAGGTATGATATATGTCACAGAAAGTAACATCACTTTCAGTCCACAATCTGTAAGATGAGAAGAATATAATACTTTCTTTTACTATTTGAATAAACATAGGTTCTAATCTAACAAGGAAACTTCCATCTGTTACTTTATATCAATCTTCTTCAAAATACATAAAGATATGATGACAGTTTCTATATGTAACCACTTACTATTTTATATAGTGGGTTAACTGTGAGATATAATATTTACAGGAGATGGTAATGAAAATAGGCAGCATTCTTTCCACTTAACCATCATGCTCAAGTAGAAGAGTCGTCTCTATAAATATTTTAAATCTTCATAATTGGAAATGCTAATTATAAACATAGGCTGTTTTAAAATGGAAATTTAAATAAACATCACTGTTAGAGCCCAGTCTTGTAGATTTCAATTTTAGAAGGGAAAAAATAGTGAAAGAAAACGTAAAAGATAAATCTTTTCCTACCTCCATGTAACTTACTTAGGACTTATGGATACTATAGACACAATGGGAGTGAGTGTATTAGTCAAATTTTCCACAGCACATGATAACAGCCCGGATTTTCTACAGCACATGAAAACAACGGCATTCTGCAATCAAGTTTGCAAAATTCCATTTCCTGGGAGAAGCAAGCCAGTGTATAGTAGGAGAATGGCTCCTGTCCAAAGCATGTCTTGTTAAAAAAAGAGGGAGAGTGAAACAAGGAAAACATTGAAACATTTTTAGCTCCTGAAAATCGGAAAGTTTAACAAGTGTGGCAAAGGAGAAGTGAATATCAGAATTTGATCATGATTTTAGAATTTGAATATGTGGTACATATTGTTTATATTATAAATTAATTTCATAATATATAAAATATTTAATAATTCTAGAAATAATGGTCATGTTTTCTTGCTTATAACAGGGCTCACATTTTCCTCTGGTTTCATATGTTATCACATATGTTATATGTGTATATAACTTTTTTGGCTCCAAAAAAGTATTTTAAATTTGTTTTACATTTAAAAGGGTTGTGGGAAATCTATAACTTTGACTTTCATGCTTAAGGACCTTTCAGGCCAATCACTTCAATGCTGTGAAACCCTTTCTCTAGTGGAATAAAAAATAAACATCATTCTTCCATATACTTAAAGTTCTGTGGAAAGCATGTCTTCAACTATAGGAGTTTCTAAGACTATACATAGCATGCTTTATCAGGGAGGAAAAAAATGACTTAAGTCTAAAACATTGGTTGGCAACACGTGATCCATAGAACGCTGGGGGTTCCTGAAACATTTTTAAGTGGCCCATGAGGTCAAAACCATTTTTAAAATAATATCATATATTTTTTCTTTTTTATTCTGTTAACATTGCAGTAATTGTGCAAAATTAATGGTGAGTAAAACTGCTGGTGCCTTAGCACAAATGAAGGCTGTGGCACCAAACCATACCATAAGTATTGGGTCCCTCATTGTCCCAAACTCACAGGGAAAATAAAAGCCAATTTTACTTAAGAATGTCTTCAATAAAGCAGTAAAACTAATACGTTTTACTAAATCTCAAGCCTAGAATACATATCTTATTAAAATTTTGTGGGATAAGGTGATGAGTAGGAATTGAAAAAAGTGAATTATTTGATTTTCAGGCTGCATTCGCCGTTTTTTCCATGAAATACAATTTTTTCTTGATGAATGTTAGACACACTGTAGTTATTTCATTTTGGTTATTTTGCAAGTATTTTCTCAAAAGCGAAGGAACCCAGCCTGTTATTTCAGATAATTGACAGTATTCATTGACAATGATACAATTTGAGCTTTCAGGAAGAACTGAAATTCTGGAAAACTTCTATTTATCACAAGGAGCTTAATAACCTCCAATATATAAGACAGTTGTTGTAGATTATTGATGATATTCACTAATATCTTTGAAAAATAACAAGAGAAAGGGAGGGAGGGAGGAAGGAAGGAGGGAGGGAGAGAGGGAGGGAAGGAGGGAGGAAGGAAGGAAAGAAAGAGAAGAAAAGAAAGAAAGGAAAGAAAGAAAGAAAGAGAGAGAGAGAGAGAAAGAGAGAGAGAGAAAGAGAAAGAAAGGGAGGGAGGGAAGGAGAGAGGGAGGGAGGGAGGGAGGGAGGGAGGAAGGAAGGAAGGAAGGAAGGAAGGAAGGAAGGAAGGAAGGAAGGAAGGAAGGAAGGAAGATAGGTCTCTGCTACTGGTTCCTGACACAAGCTTCTAAAACCCTTGTAATCTCCCAAGTAACAGGAGTGCTAGCAGCATCTTTTATTCTAACATTTGGTCTTCAACCCAGTTTCTGACACAGAGCTCCTAACTCTGTTGGAATTTCTAATGAGGTAACTCTTGGTAGACTCCTGGATGGGGCTGGTTACCAGAAAGACCAAGCCATGATAAGAACCTTGGAAGCTTCATCTCCATCCCCCATTCTCCAGGGAGGGGAGAGGAGCTGATATGAAGTCAATAATTAAGCATGTCTAGGTGATGAAGACTCCATAGAAATTCCAATAGTACAAGGTTCTGAGAGCATCTGGTGTCCACAATTATTTAAAAAGGATAGGGCAAGCATCCACATGGCAAGAGGCTGCAACCCAATGCTACAAGCAAAGAAGTTCCTGTGCTTAGCACCCCATCCAGACCTAGCCTTATATAACTCTTGATCTGGCTGTTCATCTGTATCCTTTATCATATCTTTTATAATAAACCAGTAACATAGGTGCTTTTCTAAGTTCTGTGATCCTTCATAGCAAATTATTGAATCTGAGCAAAGGGTTGTGGGAACCTCCAATTTGTAGCCAAGATGGACAGAACTATGGATCCACTACTTGCAATTGACATCTGATGGGGTATAGCAGCAGTACTGTGGTACTAAACCCTTAACCTGATGTCTGCACTAACTCCAGGTAATTAGTGTCATAATTAAATTCTAGGAGAGCCAGTTGTTATCCAGAGAACCAGAGAATTGCTTGGTATGGAAAACTCACAGATTTTTTGTTGGAAGTGAACTGTTGTACAAGAGTGAAGAGAGAAAAAGAGTAATTTGGTTTTCCTATTTGGTAAGAATTAGCTATATTATTATACAGTAAACAGTTAACTTAGCAGGCTTGAGTGGTTCTGTGCATTCCAGAGAAACGACTGGCCCTTGACCAGCTCCTAGTAGATAACATCTGAGACTTGGAGTATCCTGCCTAATAAGGGTATTGTGTATATTTGAGGCCTTGGACCATACTGTATCAGTTGACCAGATAATTTATACTAACAGTGTGACATATGGTGAACACCTGTTTTTGTATGCCTGAGGCCCTGGACCATACTATATCAGTTTGACTTCTGGGGAGCTAAAGACTAAGTCACTAAAGTCAGTCATGTGAGCGCTGCACATCTCTATGTCTGACTCCCAATAAAAACCATAGACACATGACTCAGGTCAGTGTCCCTGGCAGGCAATACTTTCCCTATATTGTCATGCATTGTGCTAATAGAATTAAGTACACTCCTATTTGACTCTTTCTAGTGAACTGAGCCGGAAGATGATCTTGGAGACCGCCAACACAACTAAAATGAAATGTGCCAACATTTAGAAGAACTTCATGACTCAGTGAACCAATAGTTTCCAAATTACTAATGAATGATGCTACAAAGGTATGCATGGATAAAAGATCCAAAATGCAAAATAAGCTCATAGATTTGTATGTAGCACAGTATAAAAATTTTATCAATATGGTTTCAGATTCTACTTTGCAACTAACCTCTAAGAAACTACTGCCATCTGTTGAGTTTTAGCATGATATTAAAGAAATAATCCACAATTACCTAAAAAGGATATTAACTTACTCTTCCCTATTCTGACTATGTATCTTTGTGAAGTCACCTTTACTTCATATTATTCAACCAAGCCAACATATTACAGAAGAGTGAATGCAGAAGCAAATATGAGAATCCAGCTATCTTCTATTAAGCTACAGGTTAATGAGATTTGCAAAAATAAAAAGCAATTTCACTATTCCCATTAAACTATTTCCTTTTCTAGAAATATATTTTTATAAAAGTATATTATGTTAACAGAGTGTAGTTTTATTATTTTAAAATTAATTAATAAATATTTTTAAATTTTCTCAAATTTAAACCTAAATACAGCAATTAGTGATAGATGCAACACATGAAAAAGTTCTTATCATCCTCAATAATTTTTTAAAGTATATGAGAGTCTTGATGACAAAACATTTGAGAACCACTGGCATTGTGGTCAGGTATATTTTCTCCTGCTTCTCCTAGGTTTCTAGCACTCTCCTGTTTAGCGGGGCCTGAATAAGGAAAAGGATTTATTCCTCATTTAACTTGCTCTGGTGCAGTCCTTTATTGTTTCTCCCTCGTTCTCTAACACTGGTCATTCTTTAACAGTTTCTGTATAGCACGTATCTAAATGCTCATTCTCTCTTGGAGTGCCTGGTTGATTTTACTTTGAAGAATGCAGGATATACAATGTTAAGAACCAAGGAAAATACTCTTTCCACTTCTCTTTATTTGGGGACACATGGCCTCTCTGATCTGTTTATTTGTGCTTGTCCACATGTCTGTCCTGCCTGTCTCTTCTTTCTTCTGTTTTATCTACTTTTGGTCCAAACCTGGCTACCCCTCTTTATCTTTATAAACGTGGTCTCTTTAAACCATAATTTCCAACTTTAACTCCCACCCTTGACTATATCCATATATTGTTTCTTTTGAGGTATCCTTGCCCAGAAGAAAAGCCTCTTGGAAGAGTTAATAGCTAGCTGACTGAAGCCTAACTAAATGCTCAGGTCCACTTGACTCTGGGTACACACATGTTCCCTTGCAGGGAAGTTGATGTATATGCCAACAGCTCCACTGCTTCCCAAAACCAGAAATAACCAAAGTTCTTTTTTTTCTTTACTTTTTCCCCTGAAGCTGTTCTCAATCTCTTAGGTGATTCTTCAAGAACCCCCCATCCTCCACCACCCCACACCACCCCATACTGGGGGACAAAAACCTATATGGAACAGGAGTTGTTAAGAAGGATAGTCATCCTTACCTTTGTTATTCAAGGGACACTTTGGTTTAAGCATGAATGGGATAAGAATTTGGGGGGAATGTAATAATTTAAAGCAATGCCATTATTATGGGAAGGAGCTATGGGAGTTGAGAAGAACATGGTTGTTTGTAAAGGGACTAAGACTCTCCACAGGAGATGAAGTATTTTAATTGGTGGTATCATCAGCATAAATACATGTAGAATTTCAAGTGGAGGACATACTGTGAGATGTATCTGAGCCTCCGCTTCCCATCATGGCTTGAACTTTTTCAGATTTTTATTTTTTTGCAGGAGGGATTCTTCTTGACTAAAAGGGGGTCTATTCAATCTGTTGAGGGCTGTAAGATTTTATTTTTCATTTTTATTCCAACTCCCCATTGATACTGCTTCTAGCTAAGCTTTTATTTTGTGCCATATCAATACTGGGGTGGTATGCTGCCTGCTCCAGTTTCATCATGTTCCTCGGTGAGACCCCTATGGCAAAGGAAATTGGAGTTAAAAGACTTACAGCCAATTAAATGTTTTAGGCCAGACAGGAATGGAGGTGGGCAGACACTTAATAACCCAAATCGTCCCTTATAATCTTATGTAATAAACCCTGGGCCTGGAGAAATTGAATAGTTTTAAATTCTGGAGGTAAAATAAAACAAAGAATTAACAACATTTCAAACAAAAATGTCATATGCCTTGCCTAGTTTTGAGAATGACATGAAAGGATGCTCACAGGTAGCTAAACATTTAAATTATTTACTATCGAGCACAGAATACATTATATTAATTCAGATAGAGGCAAAACTATTAAGTGAATACAAGCTTTTTGTGTTTCATGAAAGCAGTTTACTTTGATTGTTCCCTTTGCCTATGTCTAGAGATGAGGCTTTGGTTAACTTGAGTTTGTTGTCAGATACTGGCAGGAGTTGGTGTTTCCCTTTAGATGAGATATGTGTACCCAGGAATCAAAGCCCTGTAATTTAACAGCACAAGGATTAGTAATAGCACCTGATAAAGGCTTATTATTCAAAGGGCTGGAGGCTAGAGGTGCTTATACTTGAGTCCATGACCTGACTGGAAGCTATAAAAATATTTTACAGTTTTTGGTCACTAATTTTTAGAGCTTTGATAAACCCCAGCAACAATCCAGAGACTTAAACTAGAATTTGATTCTGAGGGTACTTTAACACATTAAAAGACCCAAAATATTTGATTGATATGGAACCACAGGTTATTGTAAACAGTAGTTACTTATTTATCTATTAAATAAGAAGTGATAATGCCCTATACCGTGTGATTACCTCTCTTCTTGGGAAGCACACTTAAATAACCTGGAAGGTAAAATTATGAAGAGAAAAATAATACTTAACAGTACTCAAATTTAATCAGACATGAGAAATGTGTATTCAAGGTTATGAGGATAGCAGGGGAACATAAAAAGTTTTCTGGTTACTCTGAAATTTTTGACACATCAAGAAAAACTAAGAGTACAGAATTATTATTGTGGAAGTACACATTGCTTTTATAGACCTCAAAGATAAAATATTATAGCATTAGGCCCTAGTAGTAGTTAAAACCAGAGGAAGAAAAGTTATAGGAGCTGACAAAAAAACTGAAAGAGAGAGATGTCATCTCAGATCTTCTCAAGTGCAGAAAGAGCTGAAAGCAGCAAAACATAACAGTTGAATTTCTGAGATAGGAATCTGAGCTTTCAAAAGAAACAGGTTATAGAACTGAAAACTAAAATTTCACTATAATTTCATTAAGAGCAAATCAATACCTCAAGAAAATATTGTTTTAACATAGGGAAACATTCTTTAGAAAGACTAGTATAAATCATCCCCTTTTAATTGCAGCTTACTTAATCACACACAAAATTCCTTACATATATTTCCCTGTGTGAATAATACCATGACTTATATAGACCATCTATGACATGCTTTGACTTTCTGACTTGTCCTATACTCTTTCTTAAATAACCAGTCATTCTAATCTATGGCCAGAATTTACCATCTAAGGACTTTTCTCATATAAAATTACTCTTTTTTTTATAATCTTCCTTATCAAAAGTACATCTTCACATCCATAACTTTCTTTATATACCTCTCTCTTGTTTACTGTCTCCTTTTTACCCAGTTTCATAAATAATCTTTTGAAGTCCATAATTTGAATAAACCTTTTGATAACTTTTGAATTAGACAAAATTATTCTTTTTCTCAATAAGAACACACATTTTTTGGTACATTTTATATAAACCTAGGAAGGAAGAATTCCTGAATTTCCCACAGATACTAGCATTTTATAGATGAGATTCATCCCATAATTCCTAAAAACATGTATCCCCACATAATAATACCTTTCTTATGGTAAAAGACACAGACATTCAATAAGCATCTAAAGTGATTTTAAGGTTTTTAAATCAGGAATTCACTTATGAGCTTTAATGTCATTATATTTACCTAATAATCATTATTATTTTCTGATAGTTTATTGAAATTTCATATGAAAACTGTGATATTAGACAAAGCTAGATATCATTTAAAGTTATTTCCTGGCTAATCATTTTTAAGGTCTGAACATTAGATAAGCACCTAAATAAGAATCAAAATGAACACACAGGCATTTTGCTGATAACTCAGATAATCTCATATTTTCATTGAACCAACAATCTTATATTGGTCTTTATACAATTCTGGAGACATTTCTACTCTTATCAATAATTTTAAAACCAGCTTTATCTACCACAGATTTATGTGAAATTGAAAAGCATTTGGACTTGCTTAATTTATGAGTACTCATTTACTTATAATCCAACTTGATAGCATGCTAGACACAACACATAGCATGATACATGTAAATACACATAAACATATCTAAACACATATACACATGCACAAAAAGAGCCAATAACTTTTACCTCAAAATTCTAGTCATAAGATAGCAATATAAATTCACCACTTTATAGAAGTTAGCTGGATTTAAATTATTTCTGACAAGATTGACAGCTGTCTACATGGTTAAAATTTGTTTGCTCTGATAGGTAATCCAAAGAAAGATGTAGATGATAATTTGGTTAAAGTAGTCTTTATGACAGTTTTGATTTAAAAAATGCTTTTTGTTTCTCTTTTACTCTTCAGTTTCAGAAGAGGAGGAGATTATTATAAATGGAAGGAAGAAAAGGGAAGGAGAGAAAGGAGGGGGGTTGGGGGATAAAGGGTAACTTTCCATTTGTTTCTTTAAGAGGGAGAAATAGAGCCACTCTAACCTGACTAAGGTGCCCCCGAGTGGAACTTTAACCCACAGTTCTGCACAAACAAGACCAATTGAAGTAGAATAATAGAGGACAGAAGAAAAGGAAAGGGAAAGGAAGGGAAAAGGGGATCCCATAGCAGCAAATGTGAATGAGGAAAGAGAGGGAAGAGGTAAAGAACATTGCTCAGGGGGTACCTTTGATGGCCCCAAGTTGCCGGATAACTCACCCAGCAGTGGAGACACCAAAGAAAGTGTTCACATCGCCACTTGTCTGCTGCTGCAGGAAGTCATCTGTCAAGTCAGGGCTCCAGGACCCCAGAAAAATGGGCTCGAGCAAGGAAGCTCCTTTGGCACTTTCAGTTTGAGCAGAGGGAGAAACAGAGACAAGAAGAGACCTGTAGCTAGCCATTGCAGAAAAAGGGAAGTTCTGACTTTAGGAAAGACTAGAAGAGGTTGCTGAAGAGGGTGGAATAAGAAAAATGACAAAGAACACAAGGTGGTTCAGTCTCTAATAAGAACATAACAAATTTGAGACTGGCTGCTGATGCGATCACCCTACCCAAATCCAGGATCCCCTGCACATCTATTTATGCCAAATGCCACAAGATACAGAGCATCCAGGAGTCATCCAATGACCCCACAACAACTATCAAAAATGCTGGAGCACCTGGGGGTAGCCATCTGTGAACCCTGAAGGCACACAACTGGGAGCATAGAACAGTGTGACTCTGGCATCTCAGAGTCAGAACAATGGGGGACATCTCAAAATAACAAATAATTCAAAACAAACAAGAGAAGTGTCCAGCCTTACACAGAATATAAAAAGAAAAGCCCAATATCTAAAGCAAAGACTGCAAATGCAATAACAAAATAATCATAAGCATGCATTTATGCACTAAGAGTGGAACAAAGTGGCTGATCATTGGAAACTAAAGAGAAAACATCTGAGAGAAAGGGCAATAAGGCAGATTACAAAGGATATGGCCAGTCAGGTGTGCTCCCATCCCAGGAACCCAGATAATGGGAAACAATGAATTGATTACCAGGTCAGAGGATCATTCCTATTTCCTGGTTCACCTGAAAAGGTAAAGGCGAAGAAAAGAGAGTAAAAGAGAAATCAGTTAAAGGAAGAGGGTGATAGCAATGGGGAACAAAGGGGACACTCACCTGTCTGTGGAGGCCAAATGGTTCTGATTGATTTTAATTTGGAGTGTGGGTGAGGGTGTCACTCAGGTCCCTGTAGCTTGTTAGCCGTTTCGTGGTCATCATGAAGTTATCCCAAACCCTAGAATTGGGGCTCTGCTTAGGAGAGTAATTGGCTTTGCTCAGCGAAGTATTAAAGAGTGAGCTGACAGAGCAAAGTGAAAGCAAATTATTAGAGCCACAGAGTACAAGGAAATGGCTGCTCTTTCCATAGAAAAAAAAAATAATAGCAGCAGTCCTCATGGATGGCTGGCTATATTTATGGCTATTCCTTAATTATATGATAAATAATGGACAGATTATTCAAGAGTTTTTGGAAAAAGGGGTGGAGATTTCCTGGAACCAAAGGTTTCTTGCCTTGTTAAACCATACAAGGTAACTTCTGAGTATTGCCATGGCATTTGTAAACTGTCATGGTACTGATGGCAGTTTCTTTTAACATGCCAATTCATCACAGTTAGCATATAATGAGCAGTGAGGCCAACTAGAGGTTGCTTTTCTTGTCATCTTGTCTTCAGCTGGAATTGGCCACTTGTTTTTTTGCGTCTTGCTTTGATCAGATCCTGTTTTGTTCAGTGGGGTCTTGTGACTGGTGCTTGGGGAACAAGTCCTGCTGATCTGCCTATGTAGGAAGGTGCATTGGAGGTGGTTGAGTCTAGCAGAGTGGATTCTGCTAACTTCTAGGAAATCCAAGGGGAGGTGTATGGCTGTAGTTGTTTGCTCTCCCTTTAGAAGATAAGGTGCTTAAATTTTCTTTGGCCTTGCCTTTGGGTCTTACCAGCCAATTCCCAGGAAGTGTCATTTGACATTCTGTTATATATTCAGGTATCTGAGTGGGCACTCTAATGAGTTAAATGATTTTGAATTGTGGAATATATATATATATAATATTATATATTATGTATACATATATGTATTATATATTATATTATATATTATATATACATATATGTATTATATATACATATAATTATATATAATTTCTGATATATATATATAAATAAATCAGAAAAAAATTAGAGTGATTCTGGCACTCTAACTAGATTGCTGATAGGCTTTAAATTCTTCCAAAGAGTACAATATTATTATTTTAGGTAAACGTAACGAATAGTTGTAGAGCATTTGCAAAAGGAGTGAGCTATAGTTTTTGCCTCAAGAAGCTTGTTTAGTGAAAATACATATCATTAGTTTACCCAGCTGAAGCATGTTACACAAGTTAAAATAGACAACCAGAAAACTAGAGGAAAGAAATAAATTTCAGCTGGTATGCTAGGAAAATACTTCAGGTGGGGAATTTGAGCCTAACTTGGAGGAAAAAAAAGATTTAACCAGGTCAATGTAGTGGTTGGACTATAATTAAGTCCAACAAAACAAAGAAACAAAGAAAGAAAAAATGATACCTGTAGGGGAAATGTATGAGGGCACATACTGGGAAGACACATATCAGGGGTCAATAGAGTGAGGTAAGGAAGAGTTAGGTAGGTGGAATGGGAACAGGTTTGGGCAGAGGATGAGGCTCTCAGGCATATAGGTTAGACTAGCATGCTGATGGAGCACACTTCCCAGCCATCTGAAGGAAGTACATCCCACTGTGACATAAATTACTTAGTAATAAACAGAGCTATTTTTAATAAATTTCATACCAGTTATGTACTACAGTAAAAGAAATACCATAGGGCCACATAGAGATCAATTTTTTTAAGTGCTGCATGCATTTGGGCCTTTCAGCCTTTTTTTCCTCATTAAAAAGGGCAGGAATAAATCTTTTCCCTTTCAGTAATTTATTTTGTTATTAAAAATTATAAAATCATGTGGCACTAACTTTCACAGACACTCTGTGTAGCCGTTTTCTCATTTTCTCTCCCCAAGAATGCAAATTTTACTGGTCCTGTGAAAGTCAACTAGTGGAATTACAAATAACAATTCTAGATAGAATAACAGAATGTAGCAAATTTCAGACTTACTAACTATAGTCATGAAATCATCAAAAAGGATGTTGGTTGCCAAAATATATAATTTTCTCAACTTGTGTTAAGGCAAGTTTTTTTTTTGTTTTTTTTTTTTTTTTTTTTTTTTCCGTTGTTGTTGTTGAGACAAAGTCTCACTCTGTCGCCCAGACTAGAGCGCATTGGCTCAAACTCATCTCACTGCAACCTCTGCCTCCTGGGTTCAAGCAATTCTCATGCCTCAACCTCCCCTCTAGCTGGGAGTACAGGTGTGTACCACCACACCCAGCTGATTTTTATATTTTTAGTAGAGACTGGGTTTCACCATGTTGGCCAGGCTGATCTTGAACTCTTGGCCTCAAGTAGTCCACCGGCCTCAGCCTCCCACAGTGCTGGGATTATAGGCGTGAGCCCCCACGCCTAGTTAAGGCAACTTTTTCCCTAAGACATCAAGTTAACCTCTGGCAAGTTTGACTCACATTGCTCCAGACTTGGGAAAGGTGAATGAAGATCAGTCACCCTATCTGTTTTGATTAATAAAGATTAATATAATCATCTGGGGTAGGTTGGAGTAAGGGGTTGCTAGGGCCAGGATACCAACAGAGATGGCCTCCCAAATAACAGGAAGGTTGATCCTAGGAAAAAAATCGTGGAACAGATTTGGGGTGTGATGGGGCCCATGTTAAGGATTCAAAAGGTACATATGGGGAAAGGACTGCAGACCAAGGTAGTTCTGTGGCAGGATTTCTAATAATCTGCCTTAAACTAAACATCAAATAACTTTACCTTGCACTAACAAATAATAACATAAAATAAAATTGTAAAGAAGCTAACTTCTTGTCATCCACTGACAATCCCGGAATAAACAAATATCAGTTCTCGTTTCTGAGATCACTTCTGTAACTACATCAGAGAGTACAAGAGAAATAGAAACCACCTTACAAATTAAAGGAGGGAATTTTCATATTTCCCGTCTCAAATTCTTTAATTACATTTACATGATGGTTATTTAAAATATTTATAAAGTTCCTACAAATAATTTTGGATGATAGTCAAATAAATTGAAATATTTATGCCTTCTTTGGCTTACATTTGAAACTTCTTTATAGATTTGTTTATGTTACTGATTACTTATTAAAGGCAGCAATTCTAGCAGCATACTTAGGATGCTCCAGATAATATTCCCTTCTAGACTTTGATTAAATTTTCATTTTTGGCCAGGTGCAGTGGCTCATGCCTGTGATCCCAGTACTCTTGGAGGCTGAGATGGAAGGATTGTTTGAGCTTAGGAGGTTGAGGCCAGCCTGGGCAACATAGCAAGACCCTGCTTCTACAAAAATAAAAACAAGAAAATTTTCTCTTTTTTAAAATCCTTTTTGGATTCAGTTTTAATTGGCAAGGTTTTTAGAGAAGTCCAAAGTGTCTGACATAAAAAGGAAAGAGCTATAGTCGTAATTCATCAAGGGATATCTAAAATCCTTCTAGATATAGTAGGTAATAATCATTTCATGTTAGATACACACAAATATGAAATTCATTTGTTCTTGGCATCAGCAAAATGTCAGCTAATTCTGAAATTCAGTAAACCCATGTAGTAAAAGTCACCTGTGATTAAGCGAAACAGGTTGATTTCTCTTCCTCTCCTAGCTGAAACAGTAGTTGACCCACTGTACTGCCTATTATGACCTGAGATAACAATCCAGTTGCCATTCAACTGAACATTTCCTGAGGTCAGAGACTTTGTCTGCTTGTATAATAATTCCTGCATTTCCAGTCCCTAGAATAGTGCCTGAGTTTTAGTAAGTGCTCATTACGTATATGTTTAAAATTTAAATAAATACAAAAGCCTTTCTCATGTTTGTTTTCTCTTCCAACCCAATGTAAAACTTCCTAAGAAGGTGAATGGTATAGTTTGTTTTTCTTACTTTGAGTTTTTGTAAACAAGTACAAAATACACATAAGCCAGTTAGTTTTCTAAAAGGGCTTAGAATTAGCACAAAAATATTTCTTTACTTACTAATTTTTTAAAATTTATCTACTGTGAGCAGACTTTTGATTAAGTGCTAGAAATTTAAAGATGTGCCGTGAGCTTTGTCTTTCTGTGGAGAAGAATGATATAAATAACCATTATTCTGGCTGATTGTAGAAAAAGGCATTGAGCAAGCAAAGAAAAGAAACTGGCTAATGGGTTTTTTGAGTTAGACGAGGCTTCCTGGAACAGGTATAATCTGTATGGGTCTTGCACGATGAGACAGAGCTGTTAAATCCCTTATTTAAATTAGTTGAACACACATACCTCATATAATCTTGAGAAGTGGGGATCTTCATATTTATCTTCTCTATCAAAACCACCTTGATCCCATGTAAATGTGTTTAGAAAAAGGAAGAATTCTACCAAATTTCAAAGATATATTATTTTAGCATCCTAAGAAAATAACAAATACCAAATCATTTGCTTCTTTAAAAATATGGTAAGAGTCTACTATAAAAGTTATTATAGGTAAAGTTGGCAGGATCATAGATGAAATGTGCCTCTAAAATGTAATTTCAAAATAATATAAGAACATTAGAAAAGAATTAAACCTCCAAGATGTTAGGCTCGACCCTCTCTATTGGTGTCATAATACATTTCTGTTACCCTGAACTTTTTTCTTTGATAGTGAGAATACTGTAGAGAATTTAGCTTCTAGGAAAACAGCTTCCTCTTAATAAATTAAATGGTAAATGCCCTTTCTAATTCATAGTTAACATCTGTTACCCATAATTAATTTTCATCATGAATAAAACAAGCACACTATCAGCAAAAAGTGAGCCAGTCTGGTACATTTTACAGAGAAGGTGGGTGAACAGAAGAGTTTTCATTTTGTTATATTTCTCAGGATAAAATAATTCAAAGAGTCCTCTGACTGTTGAAAGAGTTCCTCCTCAGCAATGTGTCTGCTTTACCTGATGATCACAGATCTCTCACTCTCTTATAGTAGCTAACTTTGAAGAGAACTATATATGGTTTCAGCAGCTTCAATGGAACTTTCTTCCTTTGCACTAAGTACATTCACTTATGGTTTATCATTTTCACTCAGGATCACTTGAAAATTTAGACATAATAGAACTATTAATGGGATTCTGGGTCAAATGGTATTTTCTCCTCCTACCTTGATCTGTACCTTATTTTTAACATCAAAAAAATTACATAGTTTTTGTTTTAAAAAATGAGAAGGATTGATAGTAAAAGGAAAAGTAGGGAGAAGTGAGGACTGTGAAGAAATTTTTGTCCTACTATTTTGCTTTTGACTGTCTTGCCAAATTACTTTTAGTTAGCAAGACTGGGTGTGCTGCTCAAAAATTCTGATTTAATGTGTATTTTACAATTGTTTTCACTGGGAAGACATAGCTCAAAGATGCCAGCAGGAACTCCCAAGTTAAAAAAAGTGAAAAAAAGAAGAAAAAGAATATCACAATAATACTTGAAGCTTTTGCAAATTAGCATAAAACTTGTTAAAATTTCATAGCATTTCTTTTTAGGAGATTTTATTTAAACAATAATATTCAACTGTGGTATGGGCATCTTACAGAAAGTCTTCCCACCCCCCCCCCAAAGAAGCTGGGGGCAAGACTAACCAAACCTGATAAAACTGAGTTAGTTAGAATTGTAGAATACCAAAGAAAAGCAAGACGCCTAGTGAAAGAAAGGAGTTTAGTAGGAGGAGAGGTTAAAGAGATTTAATTATCGAGGCTAGAATCACAAAAGAAAAATGTAATTGTGTTAGACTGGATCTTCTAAGAGCGGACACCAAGGTAGGATTAACCATGCCAACGTTTTATTAGAGGAAACAACTGCTAGGTGGTTATGCTAACATGAAGGAAGCCTGAGAAGGCTGGATGAGCTTTTAGACCACAATGCAAATCTGTGTGGAGAAGACAGAAGGAAGGTTGGGTGGAAACATCTTTGCCTGCAGTTTAGGAATGTTTGGCAAGGTAGTCGAGTTGTCCTCAAGTCAGTTAGATGTCAGAGGAGTCCTACTGCTGTTAGCCAGTTATTCAGTGCCCCTTCCAGAGTGGACAGTGGATGCTTTTTGTTTTGCTTTGTTTTCATTTGGTTTTTGTTTTTTTGAGTGCAGTAGCATGATCTAGGCTCACTGCTACCTCTGTCTCCTGGGTTCAAGCAATTCTCCTGCCTCAGGCTCCAGAGTAGCTGGGTTTATAGGCACCCACCACCGAGAGGTGAAGCCATCTGGGCTTCTGGGTCAGGTGGGGACTTGGAGAACTTTTCTATCTAGCTAAAGGGATTGTAAACACACCAATCAGCACTCTGTAAAATGGACCGATCAGCAGGACATGAGTGGGGCCAAATAAGGGAATAAAAGCTGGCCATCTGAGCCAGCAGTGGCAACCCACTCTGGTCCCCTTCCACACTGTGGAAGCTTTGTTCTTTCGCTCTCCACAATAAATCTTGCTGCTGCTCACTGTTTGGGTCCGCACTACCGCTATGAGCTGTAACACTCACTGCGACGGTCTGAGGCTTCACTCCTGAAGTCAGGCGAGACCACAAACCCACTGGAAGGAAGAAACTCTGGACATATCTGAACATCTGAAGGAACAAACTCCAGACACACCATCTTTAAGAACTGTAACACTCACCGCAAGAGTCCGCAGCTTCATTCTTGAAGTTAGCAAGACCAAGAATCCACTGGAAGGAAACAATTCCGGACACACCATCACATGTGACTAATTTTTGTATTTTTAGTAGAGATGGGGTTTCACCATGTTGGCCAGGCTGGTCTTGAACTCTTGGCCTCAAGTGATCCATCCACCTCAGTCTCCCAAACTGCTGGGATTACAGGTGTGAGCCACCACACTTATCCACAGAGTGGGTGCTTTTTGATGGACATTCATGTGTGATATAAAAGTCATCCTCTTGGTGCCCACTCACATTTGTCAATTCACATGTCTCTAGCCCAGAATTTTTTGTCTCTGATCTTTTGGTCCTTTTCTTTTTATGATCCTTACCAGAGCAGATAGCCAGGCCATTGACCACTGCCCAGGAATCTCTATCTATATTCCCACTTGGGGTCACTTTCCCTTCTACAGACCCACTCATTAGTCATTCCTCCAGTTCCCAAACACATAAATAGAATAGGACTGGACTTTAGCCATCACTCTACTTGTCCCCTAGCAGTCCCCGTTCTAATTGTGAGCCACAGTGGTGCTTTGGATCCCCCAGGTCAAAGTAAACTCAGATACTGTGTCCAATAATCCTGAAAATTTTTTGTTATTTCCCCTTTTCCCCAGTGGACACTCACTCAATGAGTAGGTTCCTTTGTGGAAAGGTTGGGGAATTGTCATGGTGAAAGCTTGTTATGGTCTTACAGGGTCCTTTCTCCTAGGGATCCAGGTACCTCTTTAGTCTTGGTTCATATCTGGGAACTAAGTGAAGGATTATGATTTTGTATTTGCATGATCACCTTCACTCCCTCTGGCTCTCCATTCCTCCTTCTCTTCCTCCTCCTCTCTTCCTCCTCCTCCTTCTGTTCCTTCTTCTTCCTTTTTGTTATATGTGTTAACCGTCTTATTAGTGCCTGCCTATTTTGCTCTTACTGCCACAATATCTTGCAGGTTAACTTTTTTGACTATACCTCTGACCTTGCACATCCTCCTGGTAATTATGACCTCCTGGCTTTTGGAAGTTATATTAGGGTTCTCTAGAAGGACAGAACTAATAGGAGATACACACACACACACACACACACACACAAAAAGGGGAGTTTATTAAGTATTAACTCACATGATCACAAGGTCCCACAATAGGCCATCTGCAAGCTGAGGAGCAAGGAGAGCCAGTTCAAGTCCCAAAACTGAAGAACTTGGAGTCCAATGTTCAAGGGCAGGAAGTATCCAGCACGGTAGAAAAATGTAGGCTGGGAGGCTAAGCCAGTCTAGCCTTTTCACATTTTTCTGCCTGCTTTATATCCTGGCTATGCTGGCAGCTGATTAGATGGTGCCCACACAGAGTAGGGGTGAGTCTGCTTTCCCAGCCCACTGAGTCAAATGTTAATCTCCTTTGGCAACACCCTCACAGACACACCCTGGATCAATACTTTGCATCCTTCAATTCAATCAAGTTGACACCTAGTATTAGCCATCACAGAAGTCAAGCCCTATCATCTGAACTTGATTATATCAGAGGGCCCATCATACATACAAATGAACCCAGCTTTGTGACCTAACATTGTAGATCTTGAAACCTACTGTATCCTGCAGAGGATAACTATCACAAAACTTCTTAGTGTTGCTGGTGCCATCTCGCCTGTGTATTTTGATGGTTTTGGTGGATGCATTGTCCTTTGGGTCTTCCTATGGAACATCATCCTCTGGTGAATCTTGCCTTACTTAGTACTTCCATTCCAGCATGCCCACTTCCCTATGCCTTTTGATTCCTTCCTCTACCTTCTGCCAAGGCAAGAAAGGCATTTTTGCTACACTGTGAGTTGGCCATCATTTTTTCCCCAAGCTTCTAAGAGCCATTCCAGGACCAAGATCTTCATGTCCTTTTGGGTCATATGTCTTAAGAAAATGTCCTCAAGTCAGTGTATTCCTGTTTATCCAGTTTTATATTCTGGCCTCTTAATCAAATACATCTACAATCCAATCCCAGGAGTACTCTTCTGGTGCCTACCAGTGCATGTGGCTATATAAATAATTTTTTTTGCAACTTTTGAAGTGTATAGTTTCTCCTTTATGTTCCCCCTCATCCCAATCAGACCCAGCAAGTCCCTAGCAGGACTTTTCATGGAATTTGATCCTATTTGTTTGCCTGGCAAGCTGGAATGGAGGTTGGAGGTGGGGGGCAGCTCTTGAGCCACCTGTTGCCTTGTTGAGGAGCGATTTCTTCAGCATTTGCTAGCACAGTGGAAATGCTAGCTTTGTCTGAGTATGTGTGGGCCATCTCTGCAATCCTATACAGTTCAACTTTGATTGCTGAATAAACATTTACAAAGGCCTTCCATCTAGATGTCCTTGTCCCATGTTTTGGGAACCCAGATTTCTCCCACTGGGTCTTTTCTCTTTACATAACAAATGTGTCTCAACTGAGCATTCAAATGTCTCTGGAGCTCTGCAGTACTAACAATTAGGTCTTCAGTTTGCCACTCAACTGTGTCTGCCCTTTCACTGCAGGACAGAGAAGCATCTTTGTAAGCTACCATGACATCTCTTGGGCTCCCACACTTAAACATTATGTGTTTGTTATTAGCCCTCTACCTCTCATTATCTTTCTTCATGGCATCAATTCAACTTTACAGTAATCAGCCAACTTGGCTCTCTTCGTAGATATTGTTTCTATAACTTTCAAATGTCTGCATTTTTGCATCTGGCACAGAAATCTCCTCCACAGGTACTTTTGCTTAAAACACCAGTAGTGACATCTTTAGCAAATATCCTGCCATGGTGTGTCAGTGGCTACCTGCACCCCACTTGCCAACCGGGATAAGGTCTTCTTCATCTGCCAGGTGGGGGATGAAACAGTCCTAAATCTTCATGTCACTGCTGGTCTTCTTTGGCCACTCCTGGTATCATTTGTTAGTCTAGGTCCTCTGAGAAGTAGATGCCACGTTGTGATGAAATGTGCAAGAATTTTGTTAGGGAGAAAATCTGTGTGCAAAAATATGGAGAAAGCCAGGAAAGGCTGGGAGAACCTTGAGACTTCAATGAAAAATCTGACCAAGTGTAGGTGAGAAGGGTAGGCAGAAGTGTCCTGGTCAGCTGTGTTATCTACTAAGGTTCTTCAAGGCCATCAGAGAGTCCTCAGGCAAAGACCTATGTCTCCCAGCATCTGACCTGCCTTAGAATCTCTGCAGCAATCAGTCATTGATTGGCTGGGAGAAGCTCCTGGACACAGCATGTCCTAAGTCCAAATGTGGTGGTGGATTTCCAAAAATAGCAGCTGGAGCTCCCTCTTGGTCAATCTTGATTCCTGTTGTTGGAGGTCTGTGACTTACATTCTCATGTCTACTCCAACTGACAAAGGATAATGTAAGATATTTATAAGATGAGGCCCTGTTCCAGTGTTCACACTTAGGAAATTTAGGGCACAGTGGCTCACACCTGTAATACCAGCACTTTGGGAGACCGAGGCCAGCGGATCATGAGGTCAGGAGATCGAGACCATCCTGGCTAACACAGTGAAACCCCGTCTCTACTAAAAAATAGAAAAAATTAGCTGGGCATGGTGGCAGGCGCCTGTAGTCCCAGCCACTCGGGAGGGTGAGGCAGGAGATTGGGGTGAACCCGGGAGGCGGAACTTGCAGTGAGCCGAGATCGCGCCACTGCACCCCAGCCTGGGCGACAGAGGGAGACTCCATTTCAAACAAAACAAAACAAAAACAAAAACAAAAAAAGCAGGAGAAGGTGGAGAAGGTGCTTTTTTGTTGTGAGGGAATCCACTATAAGAAATAATTTGTTTTGCGATGATTTAATACTGGAACAAGCTTTCATTGAAGATTTTGGCATTGTTAAGCCTGAACCTCTCTATAGAGTGTTAATTTAACTGAATATTGAGCTAATATAGGGGTAGAGAGGGTCATATGGTATAGATCTTGTCCCAAAGATGTCTTCACATAAACCCATAACATTTGGCCATATTTAGAGAAAGTTAAACAGGTCTCTCTTTAACTGCAGTGATTCTCTGAGTCTTTAATATTCAAAGAGGTATTATGCAAATTATACTACTGTAGGATAATTAAGAATATGATATTGGCCAGAATATCAGTGATGTAATATTTATAAATTGCTGAAAGTTATATTGAGCTTTTTGTCCTTGTCAAATAGACTTTTCAGTAAATCTAGTTTGAGAAATGTTAGTATGGAAAATAATCTCCCAGAGTGGCTTTGAAATGCATACATTTAAAGGCAAGGTATGAGATTAGTAGCACCATGCTTCTAACTATGTTTGTATAAGCTGGTTTTAAAGCATTTTCTTAATGTGTCTAGAAGGTAAACATTATTGTTGATAATCAATGAGCACATCTTAGTCTCATAACATGTGCACCTCTGTCAAATGTCACTTTTAAAAATGACATATGACAACTTCTTTAATTGCTTTTGCTTTTAATCTTCTAAGATGGTCAGCAATCTTAGATTTTGTAAATTACCAGCAGCATGCTCTGTCCTAGCCCCTAATATTTGCAACAAGTCTCAAGAAAAGCTTTTTCTCCTAAGAACTTAGCCAACTCCAGTCATAGTTTAATTAATAAATATCTGAACTGGTAACCAACTCCTCAGCAATGAGAAGTTTAAATCCTGGGAACTAGAAGAGAGTTGCAAGAAGAGGTTGAACAGGGAAGCAGTTTCTGTGCTTTTTATGATTTGTGTTTTCAAATTGTTGGGAATAAACAGCAGACAATTTTTTTAATAGAGAGGAAATATACTCTAAAACATCTTACCGTGAAGAAATCTTTCATTGCTTCAGGATTCTTTAAAATTATTGTTGCTCCAAAGTGATTTATTATTAGATGCACTAAACCATGTAAGTCAATATTATCTTGTAGTTCAAACACATCAGATAACAGGAATCACTAAATAACATCAGAGCAGTTGTAAAGAACAACTCAGGAGAATTACAAAAGGCATCCTTAGATTTGATCTTTGTGTATACATTACACAATGCCTGCCTATTTTAATTAAAATCACTATGTTATACAAAAGTTGATTAGTCATAAAGTAAAATTGCTATCAAGGGAAAATTCTTATTTTACTATTACATGATTCTTGCCATTATAACATGACACAAAATGCTTGTAGTTCTGATGATAAAAACACTTTGGGATACAGATCTGAGAATGCATAACTTTTATATGTGTAAAACTCTGATAAAGCCACACCAAAGCTGCATGCTGTGTTGAGTGGTTTGAAAATGTGTCTTCGAGAATCTTCAAATAATTTATTATTTTGCCAAAAAATCCTAAAACAAACACAAAACAAAACAAGTTTGTCATTAAAGGAATGTTTATGAAAATAACAGGAGAACATGAATCAATTGAGCTCTGAGTTATTCAAACTACTTGATTTTTAAAAAGGATTTCAGACCTATAAGGACATTTCTGAAGAGACAGTTAGCTATACATCTCTCAGATTAAGATATTGAAGAAAACATTTTTTGTTTTTTGAGTCAGGGTCCTAGCTTCAGAGAAGTAAATGACATTTTCTTACTATCTCTTTGTCATCTTTTTCACAGACTCAGAGTTCTTGCTGTGGCATTGACCAAAATAGATAGCAAAGGAGACATCAATAAAGAACAGTATCTTCTTAAAAATTATTAGTATTCCTTATAATCATACATGCAAGTCCTCAAATAGCATATGATATCCGATGTTACTATTCTTTCTCTTCTTCCAGTTGACTAGAAGAGGTCTACAATTTACAATGCAGATATTGAAGGCTAATCAGGGGCATGAATAGTTTATTCAAGCATTTGACAAAACATAACTCCATTTCCCAATAGGAAGTTGAGGTCCCTGGCAAACTTTAAAAAGACTTTTGTTTTTAAATTTAAAAACTTATTTTGGGAAATACTTTCAAACATACAAAATAGTTATATGAATATATATTCACATATAAATTTATATTTGATTACTTCTTTACTTTCTGTCATAACAAGTTGTTGCTAGCTTATCTTGTCCTTAGCCTTCCCCAGTCCTGGAAATAGCCTCTTAGGAATTTTGCTTTCCACTTCAGTTCAATTCAATTCATTTTAGTGGAAAATGGTACTAGAGATCAAAGTCTGAGCATGAGTTGTGCTCATTACTACTGGAGTATCGTTGCTTCTTATCAGTTCAATTCATTCATGTTTGAGAAAGAACTATGAAATATGAGCATGTATACAAATACATGTGCATACCTGCAAATAAACACAAACACACGTGTGTATGTATATATAGATATATTAATATGCATGCACACACACATACCTACATACATACATGTATATACATTCTACTAATGAGCCCATCCTTGGATTACTTTTAGATTAAATATAAGAAATACTTATGAAATGCTTACCATGAGCTGCTTTGTGAACATTTTTCCAGTCATCTTTTGTTGAATGACTGTCGTCTTTGAGTAGATTATCCTATTACTTTTTCATTTCTGCACTATCCTTAATTTTTCCCTCTTATTTCCTACTTTCCTTTTGCTGTGTCTTTAAGGGCTACACCCTTATTTATATATCTGATTCTGTTCTAGAACTGATGCATCTTCAGGGATGCCACTTCTGGTACTCCACACTTTCAGGTTCCTTTTCTGTGGTTAGTTCTATGGACTACCACATTCTAAAGCATGTTCAGGATATTATCATTTATTTTTGCACATATTCATTCTGAGTATGATTTTGTCTGTGCTTCATCTCAGTTCTTTGTTCTCCTCTGCTCTTCTGCATGGAGAATTGTTCTTCTTTTCTCCTCTGTTCTCACATCTGCACGTTTGTAGCCCAGAGTGAGCAGTGGGAGAGCCACTGGAAATTGTTTTTGCTTTTTTCCTCCAATTTTCAGGTAATTGTAAAGTTGCATTTTCCTGTCTCCCCAAAATGCTAAAAGTATTGGTTTTGTGTGGTTAATTTGCTTTTATGGTTGTTTTTATGGAGAGTCATTTTTAGGGTGGGAGAAAGAAGGTGTTTGATTCTATTTAAAATTAGGCAACAGCCATTGTTCTCCAAACTTGGAACTTCATCAAAAGTTATTATTTTAGTTTAGTTTAGTTTCATTTATTTGAGATGGAGTCTCACTCTGTCACCCAGGCTGGAGTGTAGTGGCTCAATCTCAGCTGACTGCAACCTCTGCCTCCTGGGCTCAAGTGATTCTTCTGCCTCAGCCTCCCAAGTAGCTGGGAATATAGGCACGTGTCACCATACTTGGCTAAATTTTTTTGTATTTTTAGTAGAGATGGGGATTCACCATGTTGACCGAGTTGGTCTCAAAGTCCTGACCTCAGGTAATCCACCTGGCTGGGCCTCCCAAAGTTCTGGGATTATAGACATAAGCTGCCTCGCTTGGCCATTATTTTCAGCCTTGAGAATGAATCAGTATGGATTTGAAGTGGGTAGAACTGTAATCTCAAAAATTATGAAATCCTTTTGGTCAGATTTGAAGGTAGTGGATAGAAATAGGGAAATGAAAAAGTGAAATGAGAATCATATTGCTATTCTTTAGGGTTTTACATTCCTGCTTAGAGATACAAAGCCAGGTTTAAGAACAAAAATAGATAAAGCACAAAAAAAAAATTCAGTGATAAAGTAGATGAAGCTGCATAAATTCATTGGTTCCTTTTACTAGTCAATGCATCAGACAGATCTGCTTCTGAGAAAACCATCAGAATAGCTTGGCAGTAGGGAAAGTTTCACATTTGCACGCTTTCAATGACAAACTCATCATTGTCTCAATGTTTGCACTCTTACTTCCAGAACTTAGGCTTTTTATCTCTTCTGGTATTCATCAGAAAGTTGTGTTTTTATCTCTTATCTTGTATTAATAAATGCTTATCTGTCAGTAAATTCTTACCTTTAGAGTCATTAAGGGAGAGGTGAACATCAGGTGTACTTCTATTTAAGCTTTTAATGCAATATTTATTTATTTATTTATTTTTTTAATTTTTTATTTATTTATTTTTTTTGAGACGGAGTCTGGCTCTGTCGCCCGGGCTGGAGTGCAGTGGCCAGATCTCAGCTCACTGCAAGCTCCGCCTCCCGGGTTCCCGCCATTCTCCTGCCTCAGCCTCCCGAGTAGCTGGGACTACAGGTGCCCGCCACCTCGCCCGGCTAATTTTTTGTATTTTTTAGTAGAGACGGGGTTTCACCGTGTTCGCCAGGATGGTCTCGATCTCCTGACCTCGTGATCCGCCCGTCTCGGCCTCCCAAAGTGCTGGGATTACAGGCTTGAGCCACCGCGCCCGGCTTAATGCAATATTTAAAGTCAAACGAAGATGAATAAATTGTTTACTTTCATAGAAGCTATAATTGAAAGTAGTTTCATGTCTTTTGCAAAACTATAAAAATATTACCAGAATAGAATAAAATACTTTTATAGAAATGACTCTTTAGGTTTAAATATTTTTGGAGTTAGAACTGTGAGCCAGATGCTAAGATATTCAACTAATTTGAGGGGAGTGATCGGGAGGTCAGAAATTGAAAGGGACCAGGTGGGAGATATAGGTAGTGCAGCCATATGGCTGAGGGTCAGAGGAGTGGGGATGATACAGGAGAACAGAGGAGTAATAGACTGGAAAAGCACTGGGGAGTAAGGTTGTTTTTGATCATCTCCCAAACCAAAGATTTTGGCAAATCAGCAGCATTTAACATAATAGAGCTTCCAGAGAAATGGTCCCTTAAACAAGAGCCAAGTGGAGGGAATATTCTCTAATCTGTAGTCATTTGGCTATTTTCTAGGAAGTACAAGATAGGTGAGTGTTGGCACATTCAGATCAGAGAGACTTGAAGCACAATATGGAAGAAAACTAAGGATGGCTGGGATGGGAGGAATCACGGATGACCTTTTCTCACATTTCAAACAGAAATCACATGCAAAGTAGCTTAATGCAGGCACAGGTAAGTCTTCCATTTGAGTCTGAAGTTTAGAGAATGGCCCAGGCAAGGGGCTGTAGTAGAAACAGATATCTTATCAGAGGGCACTGAGGCAGACACAGGCAGAAGTCTCTCGTTGAGTAAATGGCCCAGTGTGTGGGCTTGCAGACAAACCTATGCAGGTAAAGACCCAGATGAAGCAGGAGGTCCACATCTAATCTACTGTGAGCTTTAGTTCTTTTCTTTCAGCAGTGTCTAGATGCTAAATGCCAATCCACTGTCTTCTAGCCTCCAGAAATGCAAATTAGATATTCAATGACAATGTCCTTATTTTTTCCATTACTTAAATTATAGTATGCTATACCTAGATAAATGTCCTTTGTTGCCAATTCAGTGTGAATTTCAGTGCAATCTTTCAATCTGTAGACTTAGGGTTTTCTTTAGTTCAGAGATAATGTCCTCTACTCTGACATAATTAATGCACCCCCTCCATCCTTTTCATCTTCTAGAGCTGTCATTATTCAATATTAAATTCACTTTTTCCAAGTCGGGTGTGGTGGCTTATGCTTGTAATCCCAGCACTTTGGGAGGTCAAGGCAGGTGGATCACTAGAGGTCAGAAGTTTCAGACCAGCCTGGCAAACATGGTGAAATCCCAACTCTACTAAATATACAAAACTTAGCCAGGCACGGTGGTAGACTCCTGTAATCCCAACTACTGGGAGTCTGAGGCATGAGAATCGCTTGAACCCAGGAGGTGGAGGTTGCAGTGAGCTGAGGTTGCACCACTGCACTCCAGCCTGGGCAACAGAGCAATACTCAGTTTCAATAATAATAACAATAAATTAATTAATTAAGTTTTTCATCATTATTTTTTTCTACGTTTTGCCTCTACTTTGAAATGTTTTTCTTCTATTCTACCTTCTAGACTACTGAGGCTCACTTGGATGGGAGGCGGGTTTCACTAGTGTCATCCCCAACTTCAGTTCATCCACTGAATTGTTCAACTGTGAACAATTACGTTCACCATGTTAGTGTGCTACATTTTAATTTTGTAAGTTCTGTTATTAGTGTTTTAAATTTGGGCTCTCAGTTGTCATTTACATGTGTTCTATCCATTCTGACTGACATTTTTAGATGATGAGATAGATGGTTAGTCCCTCTGTCTTTAACTCAAGTATAGTAATAGATGAAGCATAATAGATGGCGTGTGTGGTTGCAATTCACAATTGGTAGATTTCCAACCAGCTTTTTCTCCCCTGAAACCTGATCTCAGATACAGAAGCAGGCCTGGTGACCATATGCACCTGAAGTACCTGGAAGGTGTCCCTAATGGGAATCTATCTGCTCCCTGGTTTCCTTAAGTTTTCACAGTGTCAGTGTCATGGAAGTCTTGATCAAATCGTTTGGTTCCTGTAGGCATTTTGGAGTCCAGGGAATTAGTTAAACTTGTTATACATAGGGTTATTGTCAAATGGTATTCTTTCCCTCCTTCCTGAAGAGGTGCTGTCTATATACCTCAGAGTGTCAGGGTCTTCCCAGGATATGCTACTTCTGGCTTCTAGGTTAAGGCTCCCAAATAATGTCTCCAGCTCCTTGCCCGGACCACCATGAAGAAAGGCCTGCTCCAGTTGTCTGTAATGAGATTCTAGAGTAAGGGTACTGATGAAATACAGGACACCCAGTTAAATTTGAGTTTCAGATGATTTTTTATTAGGTTGGTGCAAAAGTAATTGCAATTTTTGTGATTAAAAGAATGGCAACACTTTGGGAGGCCGAGTGGGTGGATCACAACGTCAGGAGATTGAGACCATCCTGGCCAACGTGGTAAAACCCTGTCTCTACTAAAAATATAAAAATTAGCCGGGCATGGTGGCGCATACCTGTAGTCCCAGCTATTCGAGAGGCTGAGGCAGGATAATCAACCTCCATTGGGAGGCAGAGGTTTCAGTGAGCCGAGATAGCGCCACTGTAATCCAGCCTGGTGACAGAGTGAGACTCCATCTCAAAAAAAAAAAAAAAAAAAGAGGACAAAAACACAATTGCTTTTGCACCAACCTAGTGTAAGTCTGTCCCAAATATTGTATGGGACATACTTACAGTGAAAAAATAAAATAAAATAAAATAAAACAGCATTTGTTGATTATCTGAAATTTAAACTTAACTGACTAAATATCCTGTATTTGTATTCCCTAAATCTGGCCACTTTGTCACAGAACTCAAGGCCATCTTGCACACAGCTGCCTGTGGGGTCAGGCAGAGGGCTGATGCAGGAGGGGAAGCTAGGTTGATCTTCAGAGAGGAGGGGAAAAAGGTGCAATTGTTATCGCCATGTTCCCAAATCTCTTTTTCTGCAATCTCCTACTTTCCTTTCCACGTTGACTATTATGTATATTCTGTAGAATAAACATGACTTTATGAAGTGACCCAGAAAGTAAAAGCGACTATAATAAAACCTTTTCCCATTAGAATCATGTGTCTGTGAATAAAAATATTTTAAATATTTTGGTTTATTTTCTACATCAATGATTTTATTTTTATTATGTTAGGTCACAAAGCAAAATCTAGCAGTACACTATTTAAAAAAGAAACACATTTAAAGTAGATAATTAAAGATAATAATTAAAATAAAAGGATACCAAATAAAGGGAAATAAAATATTTTTAAAAAGAAAAAGGTAAGAGTGGAAAATCAGTATTAGGTTATTAGCAATTTGAGTCTAACGTCATTATAAAGGATAAAGAAGTGCAAAATTTATTATAATATAATGAAAGCACAATTTTTTGACAAACTATATTAGCCATAAATTTGCATATTATAAACATAATAGCTAAAAATCACAAAGACAATAAATGTGAGAAATATATGACTAGAATATATGACTAGAAATACATGTATAATGGAGAGCTGCCCTATGTACAGAGGGACAAGTTTAGCAACCAAAAGAATAGCAAAATAAAGTGGATACTTTAAAAAGGGAATTATTTGTTCAAGATGAAGAGTTATAGCATTTTTCCTGAAGGGGTTGTCAAATAAGGAGTGCTTTCATAGATTACTGGTAGAAATATAAAGCATTACAAGAGTTTGGAAAAGTAATTGGGCAGCAGCTATCAAAATTGAACTTTCAAAAATCTTTTGACCCAGCAACCTCATTACTTGAAATATTTTCCATAGAAAGGAAAGCAGTAATATATGAAGTCAGATAGATAGGAATGTTTACTCCGGTACTGTTTGCAATCACAAAAGATGGAAATTAAATGAATAAGCCAATATAAAAATAAAATTTTACCCTTACTAAAGAATATATATTAGTTGAAAAGAAGGAAATTGCAGGAGTTATTAGCTGAAAGAGAAAATGAAAATGTAGAAAAAATATATATATATAATATGATGCAATTTTATTTTATATATCACTTACTATATAAATGTGCATAGGGTTGAGTGAATAACCATGAATTTGCTTTACATTGGTGGGTATGAGGGACTATATTGCAGGTGGAAGGAGAGAGAGAAAAATCAGAGAGGAAAGCCAAACAGAAGATGAAAAAATGATGAATCCTACCCCACAATGAAAACATTTACAACATGATCACATATATGAACTTATGTGAACATACATATTTCCTTTTGTGTAAATCAATTAAATTAATTGGCTAATTAAAAAACTCTCTGGATTCTTGCCCAATATATGCCATGACAGGAAAATCTTTGTTATGGTTTTTGATCTCAGAAGTTATCTTTCTTCTCCCTCTCCTTTGTGATTCCTATTTTTCTGTGTCTTTGATGAAAGTTGCCACCTCAAAAATTCTGGGTCAGAAGTAGGCATCTGCTTGCCAGCCAGGAGTCCATACATGAGTGTTTTCAAGTTTGTTTCTCTCTTTTCCTTTCCCTCCTTCCCAGGCATTTCCTGCACAACTCTGTGTCAGGTATGGTAGCTCAGAAAACTCTATCACTTGATCTCACTTTTCAAGGAGCCCACAGTACAGTCAGAGACACAAGACATGTACATCCTAAAATTCTGCAACTTTAAGATAAACCAAAGCAAATGCCCACATGAGCTAGGACATAATTAAGCAACATACATACCACCTAAATAATAAGCCAAATAATACAATTCTTAGGAGGGGGAATTTCCCATGGACTGGAGTAATCAAAAGAGAATTCATTGAGGCTATTAGGACAAGAAGTAGATTTCTGCAGTGTGTGGATGAGAGTAAGGAGTGTAGAAGTATTCCATGTAAGCATGTCTTCTGAAAAAGAAACTGAACACTCCCTAGAAACCAATGAAGAAACACCATGAAGAAACATTAGCATCCTGTCATTTGGTAAAAGTGTCAGCATTCAGCTTTAATGAGAGTGTCTGTCCTCAAAAGGATAACTTTTTGCTAAATAAACCTATGTCCTACTGCTCACTGCACCGAGGCCTGAGAACAGGTCTACTCAATATGAGATTTCCTTGAGCAGAATAATAGCTAATATTTTCTGGATTGTCACGATGTTCCAGGCACTGCTGTAAGTATCCTTTTTCTCTCTCCAGTACTTTTGTGAGATTGCTACTGTTATTATCTTTATTTAGAGGTAAGGAGACTGAGTCACGGGAAGGCTAATCCTTGCTCAGAGTCACATTGTTAGCGAGATTGGAGCCTTGGCTCATAATCACTCTGCTGACTGTCACTTTCAGTGGTGACCATATTACAAAGCAGTGTCAGAGTGGCTGTTAGACAAGATGTGGGAACAGCTTCATTATATGAGAGTGCACTTTTAATGATATTTATAAAAGTGAGATTCTAGTCATACAAACCAACTTCCTACTGCATCAGAAAAATTTCTGTAGGACTAGGGGTAATTAATGAAAGGAATCTTTAGATTCCTTCACTAAGCAGTGTGGTGGGAATGTTCTAGGGTACACATGGTATATATTAATACTTGCCGTAGAATTTAGACAACTGTCAGCCCATGTGGGAGCTCATATTTAAACTAATTTAAAATAAATGAGTCATTAACATTTCATGAGCTAATGAATCAAACATTTTGCTAAATGAAAAAAAATCATGTCTGCAATTCAGCCTTCAATCTTGACTACAAATCCTGAAATTCAATTTTTTTAAAAAAGCTCTTCAGCCTTTGCTTGATTAAATAACAACTTTTTGCTTTTCCTCTAAAACTATCTAGATTTCCATCACACAATACCCACTTAATACCCACTTGGGATAATAATGCATTTTGACTTGTTTCATGACTTTGTTCAGTTAGTGAATGAAATACGCTGAATATTCTTCTCAGGATAATTTAAAATGTGCTCCATACTGAAAGTAAATCTGTAAATCTCTCTTTGAAAGGGTAGGGAAAGGAAAGTGAGTGGGATTTAGAATAGGAGATTGCAAAAGGTCTTTCAACCTAATTGTTTAAAGATTGTTTTGATGTTTTCTATATATATATGTGTGAATTTTATGAGGGTTTTTAAACAACATTTAAGCCCTGTGCTGAGTTCTTTACACAGAATACCCAAATAGACTTCCTGAAAATATTAGGTAGCAGTATTATTACCATCCCTAAATAGACCCACACATAAATTCAACATTTATTGAGCGTCTGTTATATGTCAGACGTTGTGTTACACTGTGACATTTCTCCCTGTCACAAGGTGGCCCAGATAGATGTCTTCACATTCCCTTCAGCTTGGCTCAACTTTAGTTAGGTTACTTCATGACTATAGGTCTCACCTCCCTTTCTCAGAGCATTTGCATTAGAAAACTTGGAATTCCTTTAAATTCTTTCTCTGTTCCTTTCAGAAGTAAATCTTCTACAACCCAGGAAAGTCTTATTCAAGGCCCTGAGAGCTATCTCTTCCAGAGGTAATCATCAAGAAAGATGAAGCCCCTATTTCTCTATCTCTGTGGGAGGGTAGGAGCCTTTGTAAGTGCCAATTAGCGAACACAGATGGCCTAGTCACATTAACCAATCTCCCTTTCCCCTAATACCCTCCAATACTTTCCCACTAGCTCACCCTAGTGCTTAGAAGCTCTCTAGGCTTTTGTTTCAATTGGAGTTGAGTTTAATCTCTTTCCCTTAATACAATCATCTTGAATAGGCTTCCTTGCCTGTTTAACTGGTTCAGCATTTTTTTTTTTCTATAGATCCATTCACATGGAATACATTATGAATGACTTGTAGCCCCCTGGAGTGGTACAATGTGTCAATGTGTGACCCTGGTCAGGCTATTTTCCAAAAAGGGGGTTTGGATGAATTAAGATGTGACTATTTTAAGTGCTATGTAAGAAAAGTACAAAGTACTATATGAGTTTTTAACAGTTAATTCCAGTCGAAGCTTCTAGGAATACTTTTTAAAAAAATAAAAGATCACATCTCATTTCCATTGGGGATCTATCTTGCAGCATAATTAGAACTGTGAAGGTGAAGACAATGGGTGTGACTTCTAGGTGGAAAGAACAAAGTGCAACCATCAAAGAGCTGTGACCACATGAGTGTGACAGAAGTAAAAGAATAAAAGGTGAATAATTGGACACTTCCCCCTTACAAAAGAGAAAAGAATCAAAGGGAAATAGTCTCTGCAAGCTGAACTTCTTGACTACTGTGAGGCAGTAACAGTGAGTGGATGAGGGAAGAAGCCCAGAGAGTCCCTGGTTTGTTTTTCACTCAAAAAGGGATGTTATTAGCAAAGAGGAAAATAATTCATCACCAGTGTGTGGGCAAAGAAACAGTAACACAAAACATGAGTAGACTGGGTTAGGGGGGCTTGGGGTGGAGTTCTGAATAATAGAAAAGATAAATCTGCAGGAATTATCTCCTTAGGGGTTCGTGGGTGCTTATGTGTAGGAATATATCGAAAACAGTTTTTCAGGTTTTGCCGATAATTATCAATGGAATTGATCTTTTGATAGTTTTCGTAAATTTAATAAAGTTATTTTTCAATTATTATTGTTTGTTGGATGACGCTTATTTGAAAGATACACTTACACAGGGACATAATCTTTTTTTTTCTTTTTTTCTTTTATTATTATTATTATTATTATACTTTAAGTTCTAGGGTACATGTGCATAACGTGCAGGTTTGTTACATATGTATACTTGTGCCATGTTGCTGTGCTGCACCCATCAACTCGTCAGCACCCATCAACTCATCATTTACATCAGGTATAACTCCCAATGCAATCCCTCCCCCCTCCTACCTCCCCCCTCCCCATGATAGGCCCCAGTGTGTGATGTTCCCCTTCCCGAGTCCAAGTGATCTCATTGTTCAGTTCCCACCTATGAGTGAGAACATGCGGTGTTTGGTTTTGTGTTCTTGTGATAGTTTGCTAAGAATGATGGTTTCCAGCTGCATCCATGTCCCTACAAAGGACACAAACTCATCCTTTTTTATGGCTGCATAGTATTCCATGGTGTATATGTGCCACATTTTCTTAATCCAGTCTGTCACTGATGGACATTTGGGTTGGACATAATCTTGAGGCTCCTGAGTATTACAAGGGCTTCATCAGGAACTGAAAATGGTTAGTGCCAGCATGACTAAAATGTACTGAAGGATGAGGAGGGTGGCATGAAATGAAACACATTAAAGTTGGGTAAGGAAGAAGGCTGGGTGAGTGTAAGCAGCAGAAGCTGAATTAAAACCCAGTCTGAGTAATGCCAAAACACACATTTTGAACAATGAACTTAATTGAACATTAAGCAAATGAACATTAAATAAATGAGAGGAAACCATTCTACTCACCTGTGACTCAGAGCTTCTTTCAATTTTTCATCAGCATAGCCCCAAAACTGTAATAGTAGGCCATGGAATTTAGTATGAAGAAAAAAAGCTACTAAGTAAATTGCTTTTGAATAAATAAAAGAAAAAAGTGCAATTATGTGATTAATGCCTGTTCCTCTTATTTTATTGTGTACCCCAGGAGGCAAGAGCCCTGTTTTTGCTCTGCATCATGTTCTCAATAGCTAGCATGGTGTCTGATCTATGGAAGGCAGCCAGTGTTCATGGGAATGAATGAATAAATGGATTAAATGCAATAATTGTTCCCAATAACTAGCATGGTACCTGGCCTATGGAGGACACTCAGTGTTCATGTGAATGAATGAAAAAATGGACAAAATGCAATAATTGTTCCCAATGACTAGCATAATGCCTGGCCTATGGAAAGCACCCAGTGTTTATGTGAATGAATACATAAATGGACAAAATGCAATAATTGTTCCCAATGACTAGCATGGTGCCTGGTCCATGAACGAATGAATAAATGGACAAAATTCGATAATTGTTCCCAGTGACTAGCACGATGTCTGGCTTATGGAAGGCGTTGAGTGTTCATGTGAATGAATAAATGAACAACATACAATGATTCCTCCCCATCAAATTTTTTTTTTAATTTTTAATTTTTATTTTTTGTGAGTACATAGTAGGTGTATATATTTATGGGGTGTATGAGACATTTTGATACCGGTGTGCAATGTGTAATAATTCCATCATGGAAAATGGGGTATCCATCCTGTCAAGCATTTATCCTTTGTGTTACAATCCAGTTACACTCTCATAGTTATTTAAAAATGTGCAATTAAATTATTAATGACTATAGCCACTCCGCTGTGCTGTCAAATAGTAGATCTTATTTATTCTACTTTTTAAGAAATTTACCAATCTTTCCAACCTTCCCCCGACTCCCGCTACCTTCCCCAGCCTCTGGTAACCATCTTTCTTCTTTCTATCTCCATGAGTTCAATGTTTTTGATTTTTAGATCCCACAAATAAGTAAGAACATGATGTTTGTGTTTCTATGCCTGGCTTATTTTATTTAACATAATGACCTCCAGTGTCATCCATGCTGTTGCAAAGGACAGGATCTCATTATTTTTATGGCAGAATAGTATTAATACATGATGGATAATTACCACACTTTCTAATCCATTCATCTGTTTATGGACATTTAGGTTGCTTTGAAATCTTGGCTATTGTGAACAGTGCTGCAACAAACATGGAAGTGCAGATATCTCTTTGATACATTGATTTCCTTTCTTTGGGGCATATACCCAGCAGTAGAATTGCTGGATCATATGGTAGCTTATATGGTTTGGCTGTGCCCCCACCCAAATCTCATGTTGAATTTTAATCCCCATATTCCCCACGTGTCATGGGAGGGACCCAGAAGGAGGTAATTGAATCATGGGGGTGTTTTCCCCATGCTGTTCTCATGATAATGAGTGAGTTCTCACGAGATCTGATAGTTTTATAAGCATCTGGCATTTCCCGGGCTGGCACTCATTCTCTCTTCTGCTGCCCTGTGAAGAGGTGCCTCCCGCCATATTGTAAGTTTCCTGATGCCTCCCCAGCCATGCAGAACTGTGAGTTAATTAAGCCTCTTTTCTTTATAAATTACCCAGTCTTGGGGTATTTCTTCATAGCAGCATGAGAATGGATTAATACAGTAGCTCTATTTTTAGTTTTTTGAGTAAATTACAAACTGTTCTCCATAGTGGTTGTACTAATTTACATTCCTGCCAACAGTGTATGAGTATTCCTTTATCTGCACATCCTCACTAGCATTTATTATTGCTTGTCTTTTGGATATAAGCCATTTTAACTAGAATGAGATGGTACCTTATTGCAGTTTCGATATGCAGTTCTCTGATGATCAGTGATGTTGAGCACCTTTTCACATGCCTGTCATTTGTATGTCTTCTTTTGAGAAATGTCTATTCAAATATTTTACCCATCTTTTAATCAGATTTTTAGATTTGTTTCTATAGAATTATTTGACCTCCTTAAATATTCTGGTTATTAATCATTTGTCAGATGGGTGGTTTGCAAATATTTTCTCCCATTCTGTGGGTTGTAACTTTGTTGATTGTTTCCTTTGATGTGCAGAGCTTTTTAATATGATGTGATGCAATTTGTCCATTTTTGCTTTAGTTACCTGTGCTTGTGGGGTATTACTCAAAAAATCTTTGCCCAGACCAATGTCTTTGAGAGTTTCTCCAAAGTTTTCTTGAAGCAGTTTCATAGTTTGAGGTCTTAGATTTAAGTCTTTAATCCATTTTTATTAGTTTTTGTATATGGCAAAAGATAGGGGTCTAGTGTCATTCTTTCACATATGGATATACAGTTTTCCACCCACCATTTATTGAAGAGAGTTTCCTTTCCCCACCATATGTTCTTGGCACCTTTGTAAAAAATGAGTTAGCTGTAGGTCCATAGATTTATTTCTGGTTTCTCTTTTCTGTTCCACAGGTCTATGTGTCTGTTTTTATGCCAGTACCATGCTGTTTTGATTATTATATCTCTGTGGTATAATTTGAAGTCAGGTATTATGATTTCTCCAGTTTTGTTCTTTTTGCTCAGGATAGCTTTAACTAGTCCGGGTGTTTTGTGGTTCCATATACATTTAAGGGTTATGTTTTTCTATTTCCATAGTGTATGTTATTGGTATTTTTATAGAGATTGTATTGAATCTGTAGATTGCTTTGAGTATTACAGACACTTTAACAATGTTGATTCTTCTTATCTTCTAATGAGGAATATCATTCCATTTTTTTGACATCTTATTCAACTTCTTGTGTTAATGTCTTACAGTTTTCATTATAGAGATCTTTAAATGCTTTGGTTAAATTTATTTCTGAGTATTTTTTAAAAGTTGTAGCTACTATAACAGGGATAACATTCTTGATTTCTTTTTCTGATTGTTCGCTATTAGCATATAGAAATGCTACTAATTTTTAAATGTTGATTTTGTATCCTGTAACTGTACTGAATTTATCATTTTTAATAGTTTTTTTGGTAGAAACTTAAGATTTTTTCCAAATGCAAGATCATATTGTCTGCAATCAAGTATAATTTGACTTTTTGCTTTCCAATTTGAATGCCCTGAATTTTTTTCTATTGTTTGATTTATCTAGCTAGAACTTCCAGTACTATGTTGCAAAACAGTGGAGAAAGCGGGCATTCTTGTCTTGTTCCAGATCTGAGAGAATAAAAGTCTTTCAATTTTTTACCATTCTGTGGTAAAAAACTTAGATTTTTAAAAACACCATATTGTGTTATGTCCCTCTATATCCTGTTTTTTAGGGTTTTTAATCATGAAAGGGTGTTGTATTTTATCAAATATTTTTTCAGCATCAAATGAAGTGATCATATGGTATTTGTCCTCATTCTGCTGATTTGACATATCGCATTTATTGATTGGTGTGTATTGAACCATCACTGCATTGCTGGGATAAATTCCACTCATTAATGATGCATGATCTTTTTAAGATGAATTCAGTTTGCAAGCAGCTTGTTGGGGATTTTTGTATCAGTGTTCATCGCGTATATTGGTCTGCAGTTTTCTATTATTTATTTATTTAGTTAGTTAGTTTGTCTTTGTCCGGTTTTGGTATCAGAGTAATACTGGCCTCATAGAATGATTTTGGAGGTATTCTCTCCTCATCTATTTTTTAGAATACTTTGAGTAGGATTGGTATTGGTTCTCTTTTGAATGTGTGATAAAGCAGTGAACCTATCAGGTTCTGTTCTTTTCTTTGCTAGAATACTTTTTATTATGAATTTAATTGCATTAATTATTGGTCTGTTCAGGTTTCAGATTTCTTCCTGATTCAATCTTTGTAGGTTTTATGTGTCTACAAAGTTATCAATTTCTTCCAGGTTTTCATTTTCTGGCACATAGTTGCTTGTAGCACCCTCTATTGATCCTTTGAATTTCTGCAGTATCAGTTGTAATGTCTCACTTTTCATCTTTAATTTTATTTATTTGGGTCTTCTCTCTTTTTTCTTGGTTAATTAAGCCAGAGTTTCATCAATTTTGTTTATCTTTAAAAACACCAAAGTTTTATTTTGTTGATTTTTTTTTTTTTCTTGAGACAGAGTTTCATTCTTGTTGTCCAGGCTGGAGTGCAATGGCGTGATCTTGGCTCACCGTACCCGGCCTTTGTTGATCTTTTATATTGCTTTTATTCATTTTAATTTCATTTTTTTCTGTTCTGATTTTCACTATTTCTTTTCCTATACTAATTTTGGGTTTGGTTTGCTCTTGCTTTTCTAGCTCTTTAAGATGCACCATTAGGTTGTATATTGAAAGTTTTTCTACTTTTTTGACATAGGTGCTTACTGCTGTAAACTTGCCGCTTGGTACTACTTTAATTGTATCTCACAGGTTTTGGTATATTGTGTTTCAATTTTCACTTGCTTCAAGAAATTTTTAAGTTTCCTTCTTAATTTCTTCATTGACCCACTGGTCATTCAGGAGCAGATTGTTTAATTACCATATGGTTGTGTAGTTTCCAAAATTCCTCTTGTTATTGATTTCTGGTTTTATTCCATTGTGATCCGACGTATTAGTCTATTCTCATGCTGCTAATAAAGACATACATGAGACTGAGTAATTTATACAGGAAAGAAGTTTAATTGAGTCATAGTCACACATGGCTGGGGAGGCCATGTAAGATGTACCTTAGCTCCTCATTTGCCTTCAGTCATGAGTTTTTATAAATTCCCATTTATAAAACCATCAGATCTTGTGAGACTTCTTTACTACCATAAGACACCATGGTGAGACTTATTCACACTATGAGAACAATATGGGGGAAACTGCCCCCATGATTCAATTATCTTTACTTGGCCCTGCCCATAACATGTGGGGATTATTATAATTCAAGGTGAGATTTGTGTGGGGATACGGCCAAAGCATATCATTCCACTCCTGTCCCCTCCAAAATCTAATGTCTTCATATTTCAAAAGCAATTATGCCTTCCCTACAGTCACTTTGCATGGCAAGAGTCACCTTTACACCAGTTGCCAACAAGTTTCTCATCTCCATCTGAGACCACCTCAGCCTGGCTTTTATTGTCCGTATCATTCTCAGCATTCCAGTCAAAGCCATTCAACAAGTCTCTAGGAAGTTCCAAACTTTCCGACATTTTTGTATCTTCTTCTGAGCCCTCCAAATTATTCCAATGTCTGCCTGTTACCCGGTTCCAAAGTTGCTTCCACACTTTTGGGTATCTTTACAGCAGCACCCTACTCTACTGGTACCAAATTACTGTATTAGTCTGTTCTCATGTTACTAATAAATACATATTCAATAGTGAGCAATTTATAAAGGAAAGAGGTTTAATTGACTCACAGTTCCACATGGCTGGGGGGGCCTCACAATCATGGCTGAAGGCAAATGAAGAGCAAAGTCATGTCTTACAGGGTATTAGGCAAGCGAGTGTTTGTGCAGGGGAACTCCCACTGGTAAAACCCTCAGATCTCATGAGACTTATTCACATCATGAGAACAGTATGGAGGAAACTGTTCTTTTTTTTTTTCCTTTTTCTTTTTTTGAGACAGAGTCTTGCTTTGTCACCCAGGCTGGAGTATGGTGGCACCATCTTGGCTCACTGCAACCTCCACCTCCCAGGTTCAAGTGATTCTCCTGCCTCAGCCTCCTGAGTAGCTGGGAGTATGGATACATGCCACCACACCTGGCTAATTTTTGTTATTTTAGTAGAGATGGTGTTTCACCATATTGGTCAAGCTGGCCTCGAACTCCTGACCACAGGTGATCCACCCCCCTTGGCCTCCCAAAGTGCTCAGATTATAGGCATGAGCCACCACGCCCGGCCCCTGAAACTATTCTTATGATTCAATTATTTCTACCTGTCCATGCTGTTGACTAGTGGGGATTGTTACAATTCAAGGTGAGATTTGTGTGGGGACACAGCCAAACTATATCATCAGAGAAGGTATTTGATATAATTTAATTTTTATCAAATTTTTAAAGACTTGTTTTTTGGTGTTACATATGATCTATCCTTGAGAATGATCTATATGCTGAGGAGAAGTAGATGTATTCTGTGGCCACTGGATAAAATGTTCAGTAAATATTAAGTTCATTTGGTATATAGTGCAGATTAAGTGTGATGTTTCTTTGTTGATTTCTGTCTGAATAATCTGTCCAATGCCAAAAGTGGGTGTGTTGCAGTCTCCAGCTACTATTGTATTGGGATCTATCTGCTTCTTTAGCTTTAATAATATTTGCCTTATGTATCTGAATACTTTAGTGTTGGGTACTCATATATTTATAATTATTGTATCCTCTTGCTGAATTGACCCATTTATCACTATATAATGACCTTCTTTGTCTCTTTATAGTGTTTGTCTTGAAATGTATTGAAAATATTTTATCTAAGTATAGCTACTCCTGTTCTTTTTTGGTTTCCATTTTCATGGCATTTTTTTTTAATATTACTTTTTTTCTCAGTCCCTGTGTGTCTTTATAGGTGAAATGTGTTTCTTGTGGCAACAGATTATTGGGTCTTATTTTTTTTAATCCATTTAGCCACTCTATCTTTTTTTTCTTTCTTTCTTTCTTTTCTTTTTTTTTTTTTTTTGAGATAGAGTCTCACTCTGTTGCCAGGCTGCAGTTCAGTGGCGTGATCTCAGCTCACTGCAACCTCTGCCTCCTGGGTTCAAGTGATTCTCAGGTCTCAGACTACTGGGTAGGTGGGACTACAGGTGCGCCACTACACCCAGGTAATTTTTGTATTTTTAATAGAGACAGAGTTTCACCATGTTGGCCAGGATGGCCTCCATCTCTTGACCTCGTGATCCATCCACTTCGTCCTCCCAAAGTGCTGGGATTACAGGTGTGAGCCCCCACACCCAGCCCACTCTATCTTTTGATTGGAGAATTTAGTCCACTTATAGTCAATGTTGTTATTGTTCAGTAAGGACTTCCTTCTGCCATTTTCTTATTGTTTTCTGGTTGTTTTGTGGCCTTCTCTTCTCTATTTTATTCCTTCCTGTCCTCTTTGGAGTGAAGGTGATTTTCTCTGATATTATGTTTTAATTTCTTGCATTTTATATTCTGTATCTCTTGTACATTTTTAAATTTGATGCTACCATGAGGCTTGCAAATAATATAACCCATAATTTTAAACTGAGGACAACTTAATACTAATTGCATAAACAACAAACAAAGAAAGAGAAAATTCATAAAACTCTACATTTCCATTTTATACCCCTGCTTTTTAACTTTTTTTTGTCTCTATATCTTACTCTATTGTGTATGTCTTGAAAGCTTGTTGTGGTTATTATTTTGATAGATTCATCTTTTGGTCTTCCTACTCAAGATATGAGTAGTTTACACACCACAACTCCAGTGTTATAATTTTTGTTTGTTTGTTTTTCTATGTACTTATTATTACTAGTGAATTTTGTACCTCTCGGGTGATTTTCTTATTGTACATTAATGTTATTTTCTTTCAGATTGAAGAACTCCCTTTAGCATTTCTCGTAGAATGAGGTTGATGTTAATGAAATCCCTCAGCTTTCGTTTGTCTGGGAAAGTCTTTATTTTAGCTTCATGTCTGAAGTATATTTCCATTGGATATAATATTCTATGCTAATAGAGTTTTTTCCTTTGGCATTTTAAATATGTTATGCCACTCTCTTCTGGCCTATAAAATTTCCACTGTGAAGTCTGCTGACAGATGTATTGGAGTTCCTTTGTATGTTATTTGTTTCTTTTCTCTTGCTACTCTTATGATTGTTTTTCATCCTTGATCTTTGGGAGTTTTATTATCAAATGTCTCAAGGTACTATTATTTGGGTTATATCCGCTTGGCATTCTATACCCTTCTTACACTTGAATATTGCTATCTTTCCCTAGGTTTGGAAAGTTCTCTGGTATTATCCCTTTGAATAAACTTTCTTTTCTTTTCTTCTTCTTCTTCTTTTTTTTTTTTTTGAGATGGAGTCTCACTCTGTCACCCAGTGAATAAACTTTCTACCCCAAACTCTCTCTCTCTCTTCTTTAGGGTCAATAACTCTTAAATTTGTCCTTTTGAGGCAATTTTCTAGGTCTTGTAGGCATTTTTTATTCTTTCTTCTTTTGTTTCCTCTGTGTTTTCAAATCCTGTCTTCTGGTTCACTAATTATTTCTTGTGCTTGACCAATTCTGCTGTTAACGGACTCTGATGCATTTTCAGTATGTCAACTGCATTTTCAGTTCCAGAATTTCTGCTTGGTGCTTTTTAATGATTTCAATTTATTTGTTGAACTTATTTGATGGAATTCTGAATTCCTTTTCTGTGTTACCTTGGATTTCATTGAGCTTCCTCAAAACAGCTGTTTTGAATGCTCTGTCTGAAAGGTTACATATCTCTGTTTCTCTAAGATTGTTCCCTGACACCTTATTTAGTTCATTTGGTGAGGTCATGTTTTCCTGGCTGGTCTTGATGCTTGTGGATATTCTTCACTGTCCGGACATTAAAGAGTTAGGTATTCATTGTAGCCTTGCAGTCTGGGCTTGTTTTTAACCATTGTTCTTGGGAAGGCTTTCCAGGTATTCAAAGGGACTTGGGTGTGGTGATCTCAGTCTTTGGTCACTGTAGCCATACCTGCTTTAGGGGGCAACCAGACTGAATAATACTTTGGCTCTTGCAGACTCAGTCTTGGGTAGAATTCCCTGTATAACTAGGCAAAGATTACTTTTTCTCTTCCTTTACTTGCCTGCAAACAACCAGAATCTCTCTCTCTCTCTCTGTATGTGTGTGTGCTTGGAGTTGGGAACTTTAGAAATCCACCTGGTGCTCTATTCTACTGAGCCTGTGCTGGCCCCCAAGCCTCGAGACAAAGTCATTACCACTCTTCCCTCCCCTTTCCTCAAGCAGAGCAGTATCTCCCCATGACCACCAGTGGCCCAGGCCCATGATAAATACTACCTGGTTACCACCAATGTTCACTCAAGGTCCAAGGGCCCTTCAGTTAGCTTGTCATGAATGCTGCCAGTCCTGAGTTACTCCCTTCAGTGTACTATGAACCCTCTGGCCAAAGGGAGCTCCAGAAATGCTGTCCAGGATTCATGGTCTGGAATCAGGGATCCCAGGAATCCACTTGTTGCTCTAGTCCACTGTGACTGAACTGGTACCCAATCTGCAAAACAGTCCCCTTTACTCTTTCCTCTCTGTGTTAGTCCATTCTCATACTGCTAATAAAGACATACTTGAGACTGGGTAATTTATAAAAGAGAGAGGTTTAATGGAATCACAGTTCCACATGACTGGGGAGGCCTCACAAGCATGGTGGAGGACAAAGAAAGAGCAAAGGGACTTCTTACATATTGGCAGGCAAAGAGGGCTTGTGCAGGGGAACTCCTGTTTATAAAACCATCAGATCTCGTGAGACTTATTTATTATCATGAGAACAGCATGAGAAAGACCCATCCCCATGATTCAGTTACCTCCCACTGGGTTCATTCCATGACACATGGGAATTTTGGGAGGTAAAATTCAAGATGAGATTTGGATGGAGACACAGCCAAACCATATCACTCTGCTTTCCTCAGACGGTGTCTCTCTTCTTATCAATCACACCTGACAATGTGCTGGGTTTAGGTGGATTCCCAAAGTTCCCAAGTTCCAAACCTTGATATTGTTTGGCTCTGTGTTCCCACCCAAATCTCATGTCAAATTGTAATTCCCAGGTGTTATGGGAGGGTCCTGATGGGAGTAGGTTGTATCATGGAGACAGATGTCCCCCTTACTGTTCTCATGATAGTGAGTGAGTTCTTACAAAATCTGAGTGTTCAAAAGTGTGGCTCTTCCCCCTTTTCTCTCTCTTTCTCCTGCTCCATCATGGTAAGACATGCCTTGCCTTCCCTTCAACTTCTCCATAATTGTAAGTATACTAAGGCCAGCTGAGCCATGTGGAACTGTGAGTTAATTAAACCTCTTTTTTAAATAAATTACCTAGTCTTAGGTAGTTATTTATAGTAGTGTGATAACAAACTAATACAGAAAATTGGTACCAGGAGTAGGGCACTGCTATGAAGATACTTGAAAACATGGAAGTGACTTTGGAGCTGGGTAATGGGCAAAAGTTGGAATAGTCTAGAGGGCTCAGAAGAAGACAGGAAGATGTAGGAAAGTTTGGAACTTCCTAGAGACTTGTTGAATGATTTTGGCCAAAATACTGATAATGATGTGGACAATGAATTCCAGGCTCTGGTGGTCTCAGATGGTGATGAAAAATTTCTTGGGAACTGGAGCAAAGGTCACTATTGCTATCCTTCAGCAAAGAGACTGGCTGCATGCTGCCCCTACTCTAGAGATCTGTGGAACTTTAAATTTAAGAGAGATGATTTAGGGTATGTAGTAGAAGAAATTTCTAAGCAGTAAAGAGTTCAAGATATGGCTTGGCTTTTTCTAAAAGTGTATGCTCATAAGTGTGAAGAAAGAGATGCTCTGAAATTAGAACTTATGTTGAAAAGGGGAGTAGAGAATAAAGGTTTATTAAATTTGCAGCTTGATGATGCAGTAGAAAAGAAAAACCCATTTTCTGGGGAGAAATTCAAGTTGGCTGCAGAAATTTGAATAAGTAACGAGAAGTCAAATGTTAGCAGCTAAGACAATGGGGAAAATGTCTCCAAGGCATATCAGAAATCTTCACAGCAGTTCCTGCCACCACAACCTGGAGGCCTAGGAGGGAAAAATGGTTACATGGGCTGGGCCCAGTGCCCTGTTGCTGCTCTGTACAGCCTTAGAACTTGGTGCAGTGCATCCCAAACACTTCAGCTCCAGCTGTGGCTAAAAAGAGCCAAGGTACAGCTCAGGCTGTTTCTTCAGAGGGTGCAAGTCCCAAGCCCTGGCAGCTTCCATATGGTGTTGGGCCTACAGGTGTGCAAAAGGCAAGAATTGAGGTTTGGAAACCTCTGCATAGATTTCAGAGGACCTATGGAAACACGTGGATGTCCAGGCAGAAGTCTTTTGCAGCAGTGAAGCCCTCATGGGGAACCTCTATTAGGGCAGTGCAGAGGGGAAATATGAGGTGTGGCCCCCATACAGTGTTCCCACAGGGGCACTTCCTAGTGGAGCTATGAGAAGAGGGCCACTGTCCTCCATACCTCAGAATGGCAGATCCACTGACAGCTTGTACTTTCTACCTGGAAAAGCCTCAGGCACTCAATGCCAGACCATGAAAGCAGTCGCAGAGCTATACCCTTCAGAACCACATGAATGGGGTTTCCCAAGGCTGTGGGAGCCCACCTCTTGCATCAGTGTGCCCTGATATGAGACATGAAGTGAAAGGCGATTTTGGAGCTTTAAGATTTAATGGCTGCCCTGCTGGGTTTTGGACTTGCATGGGATCTGTGGCCCCATGGTCAATTTATCCCATTACAAAATGGTCGATTTATCCCTTTTGGAATAGGAGCATTTACCTGATAACTCTCCAGTGTATCTTGGAAGTAGCTAACTTGTTTTTTATTTTCCAGGCCCATAGGTAGGAGGGACTTGCCGTGTCTCAGATGAGACTTTGGACTTGGACTTTTGAGTTAATTCTGGCATGAGTTAAGACTTTGGGGACTGCTGAGAAGGCACGATTGGTTTCAAAATGTAAGATGGAAATGGTATTTGGAAGGGGCCAGGAGCAGAATGATATGGTTTGATTCTGTGTCCCCATCCAAATCTCATGTTGAATTGTAATCCCCACATGTCAGGAGAGGGGCCTGGTGGGAGGAGATTAGATCATGGGGGTGAATTTCCTCTTTTCTGTTCTCATGATAGTGAGGGAGTTCTCATGAGATCTGATGGTTTAAAAGTGTGGAACTTCCCCATTCATTCTCTCTCTCTCTCTCTCTTTCTCTCCTGCTCCACCATGGCAAGATGTGCCTTGCTTTTCCATCACCTTATGCCATGATTGTAAGTTTCCTGAGGCTTCCCCAGCCATGCGGAACTGTGAGTCAATTAAACCTCTTTTCTTTATAAATCACCCAGTATCAGGTCATTTTTTATAGCAGTGTGATAATGGACTAATAATACTTGCAGTGAATACAGCTCTTAGTCTCACCTAAGGCCAATGGAAAGTATTGCCTGGCTACCACTGCTCATTATTCAGGGCTCAAGGGCTCTTGATTCAGCAGGTGGTAAATTCTGCCAGAAATGGGTCCCTTTCCTTCAAGGCAGAGGCTTCCCTTCTGGTCCTGGGTGTGTCTAGAAATGTCTGGGAGCTAGATCCTGGAATGGAAACCTCAGGACTCTGCTTGGTGGTGATGTCTCACTAGCTTTTGTTCACCCCAAGCCCACTGGCTTCAAGCCCAGCATAGCACTAGGCCTTGTCCACAAATTGCCGTCCTTGTGGCCTACAGTACTTTTCAAATTTATTTAGGATCTCAAAGCTCTTTAGCCGATGGTGATACTGTTTGCTGGAATTCAGGTTCCCACTGCTGGGGCAAATGATTTGCCTTTTGCTAGGGCTGGTCTAAATGCTCCCTCTATGAGGATTGGCTGAATTCTGCTTCATGTTGCTTTCTGCTGTGACAGGGCAACACTGAGTTCCAGTGCAAAGTTCCACAATCATTGTGCTCTCCCTTTCCCAATTACGCATATTCTGTCTCTGTGCTATGCAGTCACTACCAGGGGATAGGGAAGGGGTAGCAATTCAAGACTATCTTTCCTACCCTCTCCAGTGTCTCTTTCCTTGGTATAATGTTAGAATGAGGAACTGTGATTGTTTACTTGATTTTTAGTTCTTATAAAGGTGCTTTGGTGTGTGTGGATAGTTGTTCAATTTTGTGTTCCTATAGGAGATATGATTGCTGGGGGCTTCTATTTGGCCATCTTGCTCCATCTTCTCTGGGGCCCCCAATACAGTTTTATTTATTTTTTCCTCACAAATTCATTAATCTTATAAATAAAATAAATATATGCATTAATTTAGAAAATAACAAATTTTTGATATGAATGTAAACCAGAAATTGTCAATAAAGTAAGACATTCCTTTTGACACATATACATATATTTCAAATCCTTCTTAAGTTCTCTACCAAGTTCTCATAAAAGTCTACATTTCACTTTTGCAAAATGTGAGCACAACTTTTAATACTAATCTGTCCCAGAGAATGTTGGGGAGAGCAATACTGTGATGCTCTGTAGAATAGGATATACTTTATTTATATTAGATCAGATGTTTGCATCATATCCTGGAAGCTCTAAAAACATGTTATATGTTTCCTAAACTATGTATAAAGTAGTCCCATAGGTGTACCAAAGTTTGCTATTAGGGCAATAAATTGTTCTGGTATAACAGTGATATTGCTAAGTACTGACCTAGAAAATATGAGACAATGGTAGGTGACTTAAAAAACATTGTGAGACCCTGTTTTATAGAGTGATTGTGTTGTAATTATTATCAATGTATAATTACTGCTAAAGATTAGCATTATTGCTCATTGTTCTTCAGAGCTTTTCAAAACTTTCATGTGTAGCCAAAATTTCTAGCATTTGAAGGTGTACAGCCAATCTGTAAGACTGAGAACAAAGACATTAATGCCTTTGTTTAAGGAATGAGCAAAGAAGACACATTTCATGATCAGAATCACAGTTATTAGAAATGGGAATAATAAGAGATAATAAGAGGTAAGTAGGAATGTATATCAGAATCTGCAATCTTCCCTCCCCTACTTCCTTACAGACTGTTTTCCACTCCCAGAGATGAGGCAAGTTCAAGTCTTTGGGTTTTCACCAACAAGGAAAGTGTCTCACCCTTTCCTGGAACTCTCTTCTCCTCAGAAGCAAAAGGGATGGAGCTTACCAAGAATTGGGTAGTGACTGAGCTGCCTTCCTTCAGCCATGTCCCCACCATCATCAGCCACCATATACACACACATTGACACTGTGTACTCAACACACTTGACTACAGAGTGCTCAGCTCCTTTCTCATGCTCTAAAGTGTAGGCCTCAGTGAGTTCTGTTAAAAGGGACTATCTTTTCAACAGAATTGCAATAAAGGTATCCTTTGACAGGGGATGGACACCCAAGGAATCCTATTTCTTTGATCCAGGTCCACAATTGCTTCAACTAAGTGTGGTGTATATACTCAGATAGATTTATATGACAAAGTGAAAAGTACTCCTCAGGAAAATTGTCTCCATAATATGACGAATTCATATTTGTGAGAAAGAGAAAAGAGAATAACCATTTATTTCTGGAGCAAAGTGGATCTCATCTACAAATATTTTGTGTTTTTAGTTTTCTACTTTGGTCAAACTGATTGAAATTAACCTCTAAAACAAACAGAAACCTTAAGAAAAATTCTCACTTATGTTGGAAAATTGAGGCAACATGAAAGTAATTTGTTATTCTGTAATTACTGTGTAAAGTACTGTGCTAGGTACTGTGAATACAAAATAAATTTGTCACAAGAAATCCTTAGACTCCATAGGGAAAGTCACTCTTCCCATACTATACAACTCAGAAAATGCCTCTGGATCCTGTTTTTTGCTTTCTTTTTCAAACACACACTTTCTCTTTGCATATGTGTGTGTGTGTGTGTGTGTGTATGTGTGTGTGTATATATATATATAAATTTATGTCCCTTTCTATTTTATATAAATATTTATTTAAATTTCTGTCTCTTTCCTTCAAGGAGTCAGGAAGGGCTTTGTATTTAAAATGAACTTGCAATTGAGATGCAATGAATAGATATTGTCAGATAGACAGGGAAGGAAGGGCAAAGTAGGTTTAGGTAGCCCCAGTAAATGTACAAAGTCAATAGTTTGATCTATTTGGGGAATTCTATGCCGTTTAAGATTATTGGAGTGGAGGGTTTAGTGGGCCATTACAAGAATGAAGTTGTGGGGAAGAAAGCAGGGTCTGGGTTATTATTTAACGATATGAAGCTATTTGGACCTTATTTTTTAGGAAAGTATGAGTTATTGACTGGTTTTAAAAAGGCTATGGTGGTTTTAATATATACCCATTAATTCTCTTATATTCTTTGTGTGAACTGTGCTTAGTGACCGACTTCCAAGGAATAGAATGTGGTGGAAGTGACTGTGAGCAACGTCTGAAATTAGGACATAAAAAATATTGTGAATTCCTCCTGGCTGTCTCTTGAATTCCTGACTCTGGGCAAACCAGGTGACATATTATAAGGACACTCAGGCACCCTTATAGAGAGTCCCACTTGGTAAGGGTCTGAGGTCTCCTGGTAACACTTATGTGAGTAAACATGTTGGGAGTGGACCACCCAGCTCCAGTCAAGCCTTCAGATAGCTGCAACCCTGGCCAACACCTTGACTGCAAGCAACCTCCTGAGACACTTTGAAAAAGAACCATCCAGATAAAGTCTTTTCCTAACCCTCAACAACTGTGCAACGTAATACATGTAGTTTTAGCCACTTAAGTTTAGGGTAATTTGCTATGCAGGAATTGATAACTGATAGATGTTACTTGACCAGATTGTTACATTAAAAGGGTCACTCTATGATCAGGATGTGTCTTCTCATTCTTTGTCACTAGGTAATGCTTATTCTGACAGTAGAGCTGTATCTTGAACTTTAATCATGCACCTCTGGATTGAAAAGGCAAGAACTGCCCTCATTTACCATAACACTGTTCAGTTCTGGGATGGGAGAACTCACAAGCAAAAATAAACCTAGAGAATAAATATTAAACCAACCAATTTAGTCCTGTCTATCTGTTTCAGAAAGGAAAGGAAAAACAAAATGAAATACAAAAATGCCGGTATCATTTCTCATCACTTTTGATTCTAGAACTTCAGATTCCCCTTTCCATTCCTGACTTAATACCAGAGAGCTTCTAAGTGAACACTTCCTATGATAAGGAAACTCATTACCTCCCCGAAACACCCAATTCTCTGTTAACCAGTTCTGGTTGTTAAGTTATTCTTGCTTTGGCTGAGGTGAAGTCATACTCCACAAAACCTTACTTAATTCTTCCTAGTTTTACTCTTTCAACCAAACAGGATAAATATTCTCCTTCCACATGACTGGAAGATATTTAAATATTTAATAGTATCTAAAAATAATATTTCCTTTGAAGTACTCTGTGGAAGAAATTTCTACATTGATCTAGAGATTCATCTGGGTGACAACCAAGATTCTATTATTTTATGAAACAGTTGTCATCATAAACCCCACAGATGCAATAAGGAAAATAACAACTACTCTATATTGAATGATGGCCAGGTGCCAAATGCTCAGAGTTAACCTTTGCAGTAACCCTGCAGAGATGGTTTCATTATTCCACTCATGTAGATTAGGAACCCAAGTAAAATGCTCATATGTGTGTAGTTAGTAAGCGATAGAGCTAAGATTTATGTGTAGTTCTATATTCCTTTTCTTCTTAAGAGGAGAGGAAAGGGGGAATACCAAAAAAGAGAGAAAGACATAAATTAAAAATTGCAATTTAAATAGCTCTAGTGCTATGTCTTATGTTCGACCTCTTGTAGATTGATTAACCTTACTATTCTCCTTGTAAAGAAGTTTTAGGAGCACATTGTGCACATTGAATTGGAAAATAGATTCTGAGTTCCTGGCCTGTTCTTCTTTTATCATTTTGATCTAAGATCTAAATTCATAGTTTTGGACAATTTAGTTTGACACGTATTTCTCCATCAGTAGTGTTAAACTCCTACATTGCTTTAAGTTTTTCAGGGAAATACCAGACTTTGTTCAAGTAATTATTTGAATGTTACCATACAGATTTTAAATATTTTCTAAAGTATTTTAATTTTTGACTGAAAAAGTACAATGGCTAAATGAAGTGGGAACTGTGGATTACAGATTTATAAAGGAAAAATAGCATTTTAGAGGTCTTACACATTCTGGGATTTGTCCTTTATAAATTGTTTTTGTTGATTTCAATTTTATTTGCCAGATGTATTTGCTTATCTTAAGGTCCTTATATAATTACAACTAATGAGTTGTTCATTACATTGCTACCACAATTGATTTTAAGTTAATTGATTTTTAAATTCTGACAGTGTCTACTACTTCTCATACTACTAGCTGCCTTTAGTGCTCCAAGGGCATTGTTTAATTTCAATGTTCCAAACTTTTATATAAATAGTATGAGATATATTATGTTAAATAAACACTTGAAAAAGTTTGAAAAACATTTTCCCATGGATGCTAATACATGTAAACAGAAATTGTATAAAGATGTATTTTAGTTTTGAATATCAATTTATTACAATATGACAGAGGGCATTTGAAAGATAATATTAGTAAAACAGTGAAAGAATTCTGTTTTTAATAAAAGTCTAAAAGCCTGGGCTTTGAAATCAAAGGGAGTGAACTACCTAACAGATGTGCAATCTCAGGTTGTAACCTTCCTGTCTTTGGTATTCTCATTGTAAAATAAAGATAATACAGGTTGAGTATCCCTAATCTGAAAATGCAAAATCTGAAATGCTCCGAAATCTGAAACTTTTTGAGCACTGACATGATACCACAAGTAGAAAATTCCACATATGACCTCATGTGCTGGGTCACAGTCAAAAACACTGTCAAAACTTCATTTCATGCAAAATATTATTAAAAATATTACATCAAATTACCTTTAGGCTGTTTATAAGGTGTATATGAAACATAAATGAATTTCATATTTAGACTTCAGTCCCATTCCCAAGGTATCTTATCATGTATATGCAAATATTCCAAATTCCAAAATTCAAAACACTTCTGGTCCCAAGCATGTTGGATAAGGCACACTCAACCTGTCATATGCACTTCAGAGATGATGAGTTATGATATGAGGATTAATGTACAAGGCAGTGAGCAATTATTATTGTCTTTGATTGTGAGGTGATCATATCAACTAAACTGAGATACTTCTAAGAGTAGGAGTGCTAAAATAAATTACTTTATAATATTTTTTGAAATACTAATTTGTAGACCAACTTTGTTATATAAGGAAACCTATTCAAAAAACAATTTTAAAAATTATAATAGTATCTAAAAATAAGAATTAAGGAAAAGAGTAGCATGGTGGCTGGCAAGATGGCCAATAGGAGCAGCTCTGGTCTGTAGCTCCCAGCGAAATCAATGCAGAAGGTGGGTTATTTCTGCATTTCCAACTGAGGTACCTGGCTCATCTCATTGGGACTGGTTAGACAGTGGGTGCAGCCCACGGAGGGTGAGCAGAAGCAGGGTGGGGTGTCGCCTCACCCGGGAAGTGCAAGGGGTTGGGGAACTCCCTCGCCTAGCCAAGGGAAGCCATGTAGGTCTGTGCTGTGAGGAACAGTGCATTCCAGCCCAGATACTACCCTTTTCCCATGGTCTTCCCAGCTTGCAGACCAGGAGATTCCCTTGGGTGCCTACACCACCAGGGTGCTGGGTTTCAAGCACAAAACTGGACGGACATTTGGGCAGACACTGAGCTAGTTGCAGTTTTTTTTTTTTTCATATCCCAGTGGCACCTGGAATGCCAGTGAGACAGAAACATTCACTCTTCTGGAAAGGGAGCTGAAGCCAGGGAGCCAAGTGGTCTAGCCCAGCGGATCCCACTCCCATAGAGCCCAGCAAGCTAAGATCCACTGACTTGAAATTCTCACTGCCAGCACAGCAGTCTGAATTCAACCTGGGATGCTTGGGCTTGAGTGGGGGAGGGACTTCCACCATTACTGAGGCTGGAATAGGCGGTTTTGCCCTCACAGTATAAACAAAGCTGCCAGGAAGTTTGAACTGGCAGAGCCCTCTGCAGCATGGCAAAGCTGCTGTAGCCAGACTGCCTCTCTAAATTCCTCCTCTCTGGGCAGGACATCTTGGAAAGAAAGGCAGCAACCCCGGTCGGGGGCTTATAGATAAAACTCTTATCTCCCTGGGAAACAGTACCCCTCTGGGACAAAGTTTCCAGAGGAAGGAACAGGCAGCAATCTTTGCTGTTTTGCAGCCTCCGCTGGTGACCCAGGCAAACTCCAGCAGACCTGCAGCAGAGAGGCCTGACTGTTAGAAGGAAAACTAACTAACAGAAAGGAATAGCATCATCAACAAAAAGGACATCCACACAGAAACCTCATACAAAGGTCACCAACATCAAAGACCAAAGGTAGATAAATCCACGAAGATAAGGAAAATGCAGCGCAAAAAGTTTGGAAATTCAAAAAACCAGAATGCCTCTCTCCTGCAAAGGATCACAACTCCTTGCCAGCAAGGGAAAAAAACTGGATGGAGAATGAGTTTGAGGAATTGACCGAAGTAGGCTTCAGAAGGTGGGTAATAACAAACTGAGCTAAATAACAAACTGAGCTAAAGAAGCATGTTATAACCCAATGCAAGGAAGTTAAGAACCTTGAAAAAAAGGTTAGAGGAATTGCTAGCTAGAATAACCAGTTTGGAGAAGAACATAAATGACCTGATGAAGCTGAAAAACACAGCACGAAAACTTCGTGAAGCATACACAAATACCAATAGCCAAATCAATCAAGCAGAAGAAAGGATATCAGGGATTGAAGATCAACTTAATGAAATAAAGCATGAAGACAAGATTAGAGAAAAAAGAATGAAAAGGAACGAACAAATCCTCCAAGAAACATGGGACTATGTGAAAAGACCAAACGTACATTTGATTGGTGTACCTGAAAGTGACAGGGATAATGGAACCAAGTTAGAAAATACTCTTCAGGATATTATCCAGGAGAACAACCCCAACCTAGCAAGACAGGCCAACATTCAAATTCAGGAAATACAGAGAACACCACAAATACACTCCTCGAGAAGAGCAACCCCAAGACACATAACTGTCAGTTTCACCAAGGTTGAAATGAAGGGAAAAATGTTAAGGGCAGCCAGAGAGAAAGGTTAGGTTACTCACAAAGGGAAGCCCATCAGACTAACAGTGGATCTCTCTGCAGAAGCCCTACAAGCCAGAAGAGTGGGGGCCAATATTCAACATTCTTAAAGAAAATAATTTTCAACCACAATTTCATATCCAGCCAAACTAAGCTTCATAAGTGAAGTAGAAATAAAATTCTTTACAGACAAGCAAATGCTGAGAGACTTCGTGACCACTAGGTCTGCCTTACAAGAGCTCCTGAACGAAGCACTAAATATGGAAAGGAAAAACTGGTACCAACCACTTCAAAAACATACCAAATTGTAAAGACCATCAACACTGTGAAGAAACCGCATCAACTAATGGGCAAAACAGCCAGCTAGCATCATAATGACAGGATCAAATTAACACATAACAACATTAACCTTAAGTGTAAATGGGCTAAATGCCCTAATTAAAAGACATAGACTAGAAAATTGGATAAAGAATCAAGAACCATCGGTGTGCTTTATTCAGGAGACCCATATCATGTGGAAAGACACACATAGGCTCAAAATAAAGGGATAGAGGAATATTTACCAAGCAAATGGAAAGCAAAAAAAAGCAGAGGTTTCAATCCTAGTCTCTCATAAAACAGACTTTAAACCAACAAAGATCAAAAAAGACAAAGAAAGGCATTACATAATAGTAAAGGGATCAACAGAACGAGAAGAGCCAACTATCATAAATATATATGCACCCAATAGAGGAGAGCCCAGATTCATAAAGCAAGTTCTTAGAGACCTACAAAGAGACCTGGACTCCCACACAATAATAGTGGGAGACTTTAACACCCCACTGTCAATATTAGACAGATCAATGAGACAGAAAATTAACAAGGATATTCAGGTCTCGAACTCAGCTCTGTACCAAGCAGACCTAATAGACATCTGTAGAACTGTGCACCCCAAATCAACAGAATATAATTTTTTTTAGCACCACATGGCACTTATTCCAAAATTGACCACCTAATTCGAAGTAAAACACTCCTCAGCAAATGCAAAATAAGGGAAATCATAGCAAACAGTCTCTCAGACCACAGTGCAATCAAGTTAGAACTTAGGATTAAGAAACTCACTCAAAACTGCATGATTGTGTGGAAACTGAACAACCTGCTCCTGAATGACTACTGGGTAAATAACGAAATTAAGGCAGAAATAAATAAGTTATTTGAAACCAATGAGAATAAAGAGACAATGTACCAGAATCTCTGGGACACAGCTAATGCAGTGTTTAGAGGGAAATTTATAGCATAAATGTCCACAGGAGAAAGCGGGAAAGACCTAAGATTGACACCGTAAAATCGCAATTAAAAGAACTAGCAAAGCAAGAGCAAACAAAGTCAAAAGCTAGCAGAAGACAAGAAATAACTAAGATCAGAGCAGAAATGAAGGAGACAGAGACATGAAAAACCCTTCAGAAGAAATCAGTGAATCCAGGAGCTAGATTTTTGAAAAGATTAACAAAATAGACCACTAGCCAGATTAATAAAGAAGAAAATAGAGAAGAATCAAATAGACACAATAAAAAAATGACAAAGGGGAGAACAGCGTGGATCCCACAGAAATACAAACTGCCATCAGAGAATACTATAAACACCTCTATGCAAATAAACTAGAAATCTGGAAGAAATGTATAAATTCCTGGACACATACACTCTCCCAAGACTAAACCAGGAAGAAGTCAAATCCCTGAATAGACTAATAGCAAGTTCTGAAATTGAGGCAGTAATCAATAGCCTACTGACCAAAAAAACCCCCAGGACCAGATGGATTCACAGCTGAATTCTAACAGAGGTAAAAAGAAGAGCTGGTACCACTCCTTCTGAAACTGTTCCAAACAATACAAAAAGAGGAACTCCTCCCTAACTCATTTTATGAGGCCAGCATCATCCTGATACCAAAACATGGCAGAGATACAACAACAAAAGAAAATTTCAGGCCAATATCCCTGATGAACATCAATGTGAAAATCTTCAATAAAATACTGGCAAATTGAATCCAGCATCACATCAAAAATTTTATCCATCATGATCAAGTCGGCTTCATCCCTGGGATGCAAGGCTCTTTCAACATATGCAAATCAATAAACGTAATTCATCACATAAACAGAAACAATGACAAAAACCATATGATTATCTCAATAGATGCAGACAAGGTTTTTGATAAAATTCAACACCCCTTCATGCTAAAAACTCTCAATAAACTAGGTACTGATGGAATGTATCTCAAAATAATAAGAGCTATTTATGAGAAACCCACAGCCAATATTATACTGAATGGGCAAAAGCTGGGAGCATTCCCTTTGAAAACTGGCACAAGACAAGGATGATCTCTCCACCAGTCCTATTCAACATAGTGTTGGAAGTTTTGGCGGGGACAATCGGACAAGAGAAATAAATAAAGTGTATTCAAATAGAAAGAGAGGAAGTCAAATTGTCTCTGTTTGCAGATGACATGATTGTATATTTAGAAAACCCCATCGTCTCAGCCCAAAATCTCCTTAAGATGACAAGCAACTTCAGCAAAGTCTCAGGATACAAAATCAATGTGCAAAAATTCCAAGCATTACTATATACCAATAATAGAGAGCCAAGTCATGGGTGAACTGCCATTCACAATTGCTACCAAGAGAATAAAATATCCTGGAATCCAACTTACAAGGGTTGTGAAGGACCTCTTGAAGGAGAACTGCAAACCACTGCTAAGGAAATAAGAGAGGACACAAACAAATAGAAAAACATTCCATGCTCATGGGCAAGTAGAATCAATATCATGAAAATGGCCATACTGCCCAAAGTAATTTATAGATACAATACTATCCCCTTCAAGCTACCACTGACTTTCTTCACAGAATTAGAAAAAACTGCTTTGAATTTCGTATGGAACCAAAGAAGAGCTTGTATATCCAAGAACAAAACTGGAGGCATCATGTACCTGACTTCAAACTATACTACAAGGCTACAGTAACCAATACACCATGGTACTGGTACCAAAACAGAGATATAGACCAATCAAACAGAACAGAGGCATCAGAAATAATGCCACACATTTACAACCATCTGATCTTTGACAAACCTGACAAAAACCAGAAATGGGGAAAGGATTCCCTATTTAATAAATGGTACTGGGAAAACTGGCGAGCCATATGCAGAAAACGAAAACTGGACCCCTTCCTTACACCTTATACAAAAATGAACTCAAGATGGATTAAAGACTTAAAGGTAAGACGTAAAACCATAAAAATCCTAGAAGAAAACCTAGGCAATCCCATTCAGGACATAGGCATAGGAAAAGACCTCATGATTACAACACCAAAACAATTGCAACCAAAGCCAAAATTGACTGATGGGATCTAATTAAACTAAATAGCTTCTGCACGGCAAAAGAAACCATCATCGGAGTGAACAGGTGACCTGCAGAATGGGAGAAAATGTTTGCAATCTATCCATCTGACAAAGGGCTAATATCCAGAATCTACAAGGAACTTAAACACATTTACAAGAAAAAAACAAACAAACAAACAAAAAACCTTCAAACAGTGGGCAAAGGATATGAACAAACACTTCTCAAAAGAAGACATTTATGCAGTCAACAAATATGTAAGAAAAGCTCATCATCACTGGTCATTAAAGAAATGCAAATCAAAACCACAATGAGATACCATCTCATGCCAGTTAGAATGGCAATCATTAAAAAATGTAGAAACAAGAATGTTTTTACACGTTGGTGGGAGTGTAAATTAGTTGAACCACTGTGGAAGACAGTGTGGCAATTCCTCAGTGATCTAGAACCAGAAATACCATTTGACCCAGCAATCCCATTACTGGGTATATACCCAGAGGATTATAAATCATTCTATAAAGACACATGGACATGTATGTTTATTGCAGCACTATTCACAATAGCAAATTCTTGGAACCAACCCAAATGCCCATCAGTGATAGACTGGATAAAGAAAATGTGGCACATATACACCATGGAATACTATGTAGCCATAAAAAATGATGAGTTCATGTCCTTTGCGGGGACATGGGTAAAGCTGGAAACCATCATTCTCAGCAAACTAACACAGGAACAGAAAACCAAACACCACATGTTCTCACTCGTAAGTGGGAGTTGAACAATGAGAACACATGGACACAGGGAGGGGAACATCACACATTGGGGCCTGTTGGGGGTTGGGGGGCTAGGGGAGGGATAGCATTAGGATAAATACCTAATGTAGATGACAGGTGGATGGGTGCAGCAAACCATCATGGTATGTGTATGCCTATGTAACAAACCTGCACGTTCTGTACATGTATCCCAGAACTTAAAGTATTAAAAAAGAAAAACAACTAAATATATATGCCCAAACTTTAAAGCAACATTAAAAATCTTTGTAATGGATGTTTAAATATTTGAAAATTATGTAAACAAAAAGTTACTTTTTGCATATATATACATACTTTTATACTTTAATCTCTTTGTATTTGTTTTTACCTTTTTTAGGTTTTTAGACAGGGTTTTGCTCTATCATTCAGGCTGGAGTACAGTGGAATTATCATAGCTCACTGCAACCTCAAACTCCTTGGCTCCAGAAATCCTCCCATCTTAGCCTCTTTAGTCGCAGGACTACAGGCATGGGCCATGTTTTTTCTTTTTGAGATGGAGTCTCACCCTGTCGCCCAGGCTGGAGTGCAGTGGTGCAGTCTTGGCTCACTGCAACCTCCGCATCCTGGGTTCAAGCAGTTCTCTGCCTCAGCCTTCCAAGTAGCTGGAATTACAGGCGCCTGCCACCACACCCAGCTAATTTTTGTATTTTTAGTAGAGATGGCATTTCACCATCGTGGCCAGGCTGGTTTTGAACTCCTAAACTCGTGATCCATCCACCTTGGCCTCCCAAAGTGCTGGGACTACAGGTGTGACCCATCACGCCTGGCCCCGACTAATATATTTTCTAAAATGTTTTGTGAAACAAGGTCTCGCTGTGTTGTCCAGGCTATTCATGAACTCTCAGCCTCCCGAAGCACTGAGATTTCAGGCGCGAGTCACTGTGCCCAGCTAGTCTCTTAGTTTTCTACATGTCTAATATTATGTCACTTATATGTTTGTGAAGAAATTTTTTTAAAATATGACATCATTGTCTTTCCATAAAATTGCTATAATCTTCAATTGTATTTAATACTTACTATATTTAAGTTTTTTATATTTTTAATTAAAATGTTTGATACATCAACATTTTCAAACAATTAAATGTCCAGTTCACATAATTGCAATATGTGAAATATAATGGTGCTTGATTTATGTTATAGTTTATTTATTTAGTAATGCAAAACTTTTATCAAATGCATAAATTTATTTTTACACATACATGTCTGATGTGGAGTGGAGGAGAGACTGAGAATTTAATTTCCTGAATAGTAAATTATAATCATCATAAAACATAAAAGTTAACGTATTATTGAGACTTTACAAATAAAATTACCAAGCAGTAAGTGTATGTACATTATCTCATTTAATATTTACAGTAGCCCTATGCAGTAGGTATGATTATTTTCATTCTTCAGATTAGGATATCAGGCTCAGAGTGGTTAAATACCCTAATTGGGTCACAGAAGGAACAAACGTCAATTCAACAAATAAGCTGGAAGTTGAAACATTTTCCTGACTATAATGTCAATGCTTCCACTTTTCACTATATACTCTTTCACAGAAATTAAATCTAATTGCATTTTATTCAACCTCATTTAATGTTAGGTACATACTTTAAGACCAAGCATACTGGGTTCTGGAGATACACATTTGGACAAAACATGATGCTAGTGGGCTCACAGAGATTCCAGAATTCTAATCTTAGCCAAATCAGGGGCCCAATAGTGACCAATAAATATTGTCATTAGATTCTATCTATATTCCAAAACCAATAATCACATCTTAAAGTAAAACAATCTGAGGTAGTTTTCAACCAATAGAATTGCCAAACGGGAGATAAGTATGTCATTTTCAAGTCCCAGTGATCATTGTTAAATTAAGACACAAATAGATCTGTAACATCATTATCTATGGCCAGAAACTCAAACTCACCTTTTATTTCCTCCTTGGAAAATTAATGTGCTTAAATGTAAAAAAAGGCTAGCCCTGTGCATTTACTGTCTCTTTACAGAAAATGCAAGCCAGTACATATCAATTTTTGAATAAAAAAAGAATGAGAGACAAAACTTTTTTTTTTTTTTTTTTTTTTTGCGTGTGACTGTGTTACAGGAATTCAGGTATCATTTGTAACAGGTATTAAGGCAATCACTCAACTCTCTTGTTTTCTCATGCTCTCACAAGAGGGACCTTGGACAAAAACTGAACTTGAAATCTGTTAGGCTTCTCTGGTTGTTCTAAAGTGTTCAGGCCTGGGACTACCATTAGTTCTACAAGTGGACATACCAGGCAGTTCTGGAAAATCAGCTTTCACGTATTTGTTCTGGCCTTGTATATTGTAAGGTCAAGTGGTGAAAGGACATAGTTTAGTGAAAACTTAAAAATTAATTCATTCGATTTTTCTGTGAGTTCACAAAGGTTTAAAAACCTGGCCGCGCATGGTGGCTCATGCCTGTAATCCCAGCACTTTGGGTGGCCGAGGCGGGAAGATCATAAAGTCAGGAGTTGGAGACTAGCCTGGTCAACATGGTGAAACCCCGTCTCTACTAAAAATACAAAAATTAGCTGGGGATGGTGGCAGGCGCCTGTAGTCCCAGCTACTCGGGAGGCTGAGGCAGGAGAATCGTTTGAACCCGGGAGGTGGAAGCTGCAGTGAGCTGAGATTGTGCCATTGCACTCCAGCCTCGGTGATAGGGTGAGAGTCTGTCTCAAAAAAAAAAAAAAAAAAAAAACCTAGGAGAACTAGCTTGGAGGGAACATTGCAGATTCTGAATAAGAGGGGATCACCCTAGGTCATAGAAGTTAAGTACTCTCTCAGGACAACTTTCCATTTACTAGCTGGTCTGGAAATAATTAGCCTCAAGTGCTTTGTGCATAAAAGCCATAAAATTTTTCATTCTTCAGTGTGCTTATATTGTATACTTCATTAGCTTCCTGGCATCTCAGTACTTTTAATTATAGAATCTTGATAATAAGTTATTAAATTGAAAAGTTGAGAAAGTTCTCTGAGTCGAATGAGATGTCGAAATAGTTTTAAAATAAATTCTACTGTTCTAAAATTTTTGGCAATAGAATTGTGAAGGGCTTAAGTTGCTTAGGCATTGTAAAATGACTGGCTGCTTCAAGCTAATTTTTAAAATAAAAATGTCAAGCAGTGTTTATTGCTTATAACTATGTATCTTAAATCAGCTCTTCTAATCTGTACCACACTGTTCGAAGGACACATGAAGATACATGAAGTGGTACCACTTTTCTCTAACGGTGGAATAAAGAGCTGCGTACATATAGAATTTCTTTAGGTAACACGTTTTTAATAATAAAAGACTACATTACAGAAAACAAAAGTCCTCGTCTCCCCTCCCCCCATGATTTCTACCATATAGTGGAGAAAAATCACTGAAAGCACATTTTGGTGTATGCATTTATACAATGACCAAAAATTTACCAATTTTTTTTTTTAAATTTTTTTTTAAGAAATATGTGTTGGCTGGCATGGTGGCTCATGCCTGTAATCCCTGCACTTTGGGAGGCCAAGACAGGCGGATTACCTAAGGTCAGGAGTTCAAGACCAGCATGGCGAACATGGTGAAACCCCATCTCTACTAAAAATACAAAAATTAGCCAGGCGTGGTGGCACACACCTGTAATCTCAGCTACTTGGGAGGCTGAGGCAGCAGAATTGTTTGAGCCCAGGAGGCAGAGGTTTCAGTGAGCCAAGATCGTGCCGCTGCACTCCAGCCTGGCCAACAAAGTGAGACTGTGTCTTGGAAAAAAAAGAAAGAAAGAAGTATGTGTCAACTGTATTTAATCGTAATCTGTGTGCTCTGGAGAAGTGAATAAAGGGCATTTTCTCAAGCTCTACCTAATCTCAAAAGCTCAGAAAAATTTCAGAAAGTGTTACAAAGTTTTATAAAAATCTGAACATGATCTGAAACACCATTACATTATGTATTTACTATGTGGTTATAGTGTAAAAAAGAATTGAATGAGAGGTTATTCCCCAGCTTTCCCTCCCTTTTCAATATAAAATTAGTTTTGTTATATTGTGTTTTTCTTCACCAGGTCAATCTGTTACTGGAAATTACCTTCAGCTCTCTTTGAAAATGGCTTCATTGTCTTCATTTGTAAGTAAGTTTTGGTTTGCTGCACATACAATATAGTCCTAACACCAATCAATTTATTTTACATGCGTTTGTTTTACTGTCTTTTTCTATTGTATAATGAGCATCTTCTCACACTAATGGGACAAAACAGTTGCATGACTGTTTACATTTGTGGATTTTTTCCTAGTTCTAAGGCTCCAGGCAGCTGGGATGGATGACAAAGTATTTGTCTAATGTTTGTTTTGGGGGAACGGAGAGGTTTAATTTCAAAACTGAGCTTTTCTCACTCCAAAAATATACCCTTGAAACTATCAGTTGATGCCTCAATCTATTATCCTATTAAACACTCTCCCTATGCAAGAAAACAGCAGCAGGTTTATAATGAGTTAACATCTATATTTTATGAATCCATGGATATCACCTTGCATTAATTAAACATCTGAGAGCAACAGACCTCTGTCTAGATATGGAGGTTATAGTCATACACCCATCATTTAGACTGATGGGACAAATAACTTCACTTGGGGATAGCAATGTTGCTTAATCTTCTGTGCCAGGCATTGCTACTTACTTAACTGGTATTCATGTTTGCCCCTGGCCCCAACCCCAACCACGCAAACTAATAGAGAGCTGACTTTGCTCAGAATGTCATCATCATTAGTTACGTTTCCCAATTCCTCAACCAGTTCTGGGTACTGAGATTTTTAAAAATTCCTGGGAACTTATTAGTAAGTTTTGCTTTCCCTCTATGGATTGCACCCACTCCCCTCATTGCTTTCTTATGCTGGAAGGGGAGATAGAAAATGAATGTGAAGCAGCCATTTTGTGACCATGAGAAAGGAAGCCATGCTCTACAGATGTTAAAACAAAAAGATAAAATCGTCTGGGTCACTGATGGCACCTTGAAGCCACTGTAGCAGTCCTGGGGGGCCAGTATTTGGGCTTTCTTGTTATGTGACAAAAAATACACCTTTTATTTGCTGATGACACTATGAGCATCTATTTGTGAGACAGACAACCGATGCATACTTACTGGTAAAACTGTGAGAACCGAATGAAAACATACATCAACTATCCCTGAACATTGAAAAAGCAGTTTACATTGATTAGGTATGTAATTATTTTCTTGTTGTTGTTGTGAATGGTTAAGCTCCCACACAGAATTTTAGGAGTATGAAAATCAATTTTGTATAAGACATAGGACATGGAGTCAAATGTATTGACTAGCCACTGGAAATATAAAACTTCCAGTATCTTCTCCCAAGGAGAAGTTCTAAGAAGGCTAAAGAGAAATAAAATTTTGCAAAACACTGTGATGGCTCAAAGGAGTGCTTCCTGGAAAAGACATCTGTGTTGGTAAGAAAACAAAAAGATAAAGGAGAAGGAGAACATTTAGAAGCAGAAGCAGTAAGTGAACAGAACAGAAGCTCAGTTGGGGTTCCAAATGCAGTTCAGAGTTATAGAAGCAGTTCAGTTATAGGATGATGAGGAGGCATGGACCTCATCAGAAAAGAACTTGATGCTGTGTTTCCATATCAGGATTTTATCCTGAAGACAATGGAGTATCTTTGCAGAATTTTAAACCAGGAAGTGTTATGATTGGCATGTTAGGTAGGTAACTGGCAGAAGTGTAGAGAATATTTTGGAGAGGAGAAGTCCAGAGTGAGAAAATTCAATTAGAAGTTATGGTGATAGTTCCCCTGAGAGATGGTAAAAATGGGGAAGTGGGATAGAATGATAACATAAAGGAATTAACAATAAAGTATTTCTTCCCCAATTGTATGTCTGTGAGAGTTTGGTAGAGGCTGAGAGTGTGGCAGAAACACAATGTAATAAAAATCTCTCACTACAACAAGTTTCAACCTTGTATTCTGGACTATTAAAATTTGTTATAAATGATAGCCAGGTGAATAAATACCATTTCTAAGAAAAAAAAGAAACAACAAAGTTTCAGAACATGGGATGATTTTTTGAAGTGAGATTTTAAAAGAAATCACCACCATTTTGTAGTTAAAAAAATAATTCTCAAGCAGCAAGATACCCTTCAATAGTGAAATAGAGAAACAAACCCTGGCATATCCACAAAATGGAATACTATTTTGTAAAAAAAAAAGAAATGAGCCATCAAGTTTCACACTAACTATATGACTCTAACTATATGGCATTCTGGAAAAGGCATAACTGTAAAGACAATAAAAAGAGCAGTGGTTGCCTGAAGCTCAGACAAAGCTGAGCTTTGTCTGAGTCTTTTCAAAGCCGAGGAGAAAAGAGATAAACAGGAGGAGCACAGGACATTTTTAGGGCAGTCAAACTATTCTGTACAATACTGTAATGGTGGATACATGACATAATGCACTTGTAAAAACACATAGAACTGTACAACATGAAGAATGAACTTTAATGTAAACTCTGGACTTTAGTTAATAATAACATATCACGGCCAGGCACAGTGGCTCACGCCTGTAATCCCAGCACTTTGGGAGGCTAAGGAGGGTGGATCACCTGAAGTCAGGAGTTTGAGAACAGCCTGGCCAACATGGCAAAACCCCGTCTCTACTAAAAATACAAAAATTAGCCAAGCGTGGTGGCATGTGCCTGTAATCCCAGCTACTCAGGAGGCTGAAGCAGGAGAATCACTTGAACCCGGGAGGCAGAGGTTGTGGTGAGCCGAGCTTGTACCATTGTACTCCATCCTGGGCGACAAGAGCAAAACAACAACAACAAAAAAGAAAAATAATAATAATAACATATCACTACTGGTTTATTAATTGTAACAAATGTACAACAGCAGTGCATGTTGTTGATGGTCGCGGAAACTGTGGGGGCATGTGAGAACTCTGTACATTCTGCCTAATTTTTGCATAAACCAAATTTGCTCTAAAAGTAATTAAATAGAAAAAACCTCATCTCTAAATAAAACAAATTCCTGTAATATTAGGTCATAGAAATAGCTTTTTTTTTTCCAAGACAAAGAAGTCTTTGCTCTCAGGCTCCTTGGCACACAAACTATCCTCCAACAGCAAATCCCCTAACTTGAGTTTTTTGAATATTTTTCTTAACAAGGAACAGAAACTTTTCTCAGCTTTAAAAAAATATTCTCAGCCTAATATTCCTTATCAGATCAGGGATAATATTCTGTAGAGAGTTCAAGTGGTAGATATCTTTTTTCTTTTTTTTCTTTTCTTTCCTTATTTTATTTTATTTTTTTGACACAGAGTGTCACTCTGTCACCCAGGCTGGAGTGCAGTGGTGTGATCTTGGCTCACTGCAACCTTCGCCTCCCAGGCTAAAGCCATCCTCCTACCTTAGCCTTCTGATTAGCTAGGACCACAGGCACACACCACCATGCCTGACTAATTTTTGTAGTTTTTTGTAGAGATGGGGTTTTGCCATGTTGCCCAGACTGGCCCGGAACTCCCTGGCTCAAATGATCTACCCAAGTGATCTACCCACCTCGGCCTCGTAAAGTACTGGGATTACAGGCCTGAGCCACTATGCCTGGCCTCAATTGATAAATTTCTGTCTAACACTTTAGATTTTCCTCCTGACTTATGAAATCTTAGGTTTTACAAAACAGTATTTGGGCTTTACCCTTTCCGACCCTGCAGCTCTATTGTCAAAATCCTATAAACATTTGTTACTCCTGTCATATGCAGTATACACTTCTAGATGTTACCATGGCATCCAATACCATTCATCTCTAAAGAACAGGGAAATTAGTCCATGGGGAAGGTGATATTTTCTTTATAAAAGGCAACCTCTAAAGAGATATCATATGAATTACGTTATTGATCACCTCTGACTGGTTCTCCACTGATAATTTCCAAGATTCTCAGGTGATTTCTGACTTAAGTGTTTACTTCAGAGTAAAGCCAAATAAATCTGTTTCTGTGGTTATAGACTAATATTTATATGAAACACTTTGAAAATCATATTTGAAAATTCCTTCAGAATCGGTTATTTAAAATGATGTCATCATATGCCTATATTAGTGTAACACTTTTGACATTGCTGTTTAGGGTCAGATTCCTGGTCAATATCTTTTTTTCCTACCAAGTATTTTTAGCCAAACACCGTATTACCAAGATTAAACCTATTTGCTGGGCATAATTCTAAATGACTTAATCACTCATTACATGAAATATATTCTTAAATGGAGAAAATGCCAAGACTAGTCAAAAGAATTTCAGGTGGGGTACAATGGTGATTCCACAAGAATTCTAAAATGCTTTGAACAATGTGAGCATTACTGAAGTGCAGTATATTCACCTTTATTTAAAGGAAGCTACTTTTATTTGTAGGTTCCTGTGTTAGCAAATCATGCTCTTTTCTTTTTAGTCATATCATAATAAAAATGTTAAAGAACTCTAAAGGGGGAAAAGTAATAAAGTAATTTTTTTCCAGCCAGTTCATTTACACCTCATAAATGATGCTAGAAGCAACAATAAAATGTTAAAAACAAAGCATGAATTTAAAGTTTAAATGTTATGAGATACTGATGTTATAAATAATGCCTATATTATTTAGGTACATCTTAGTGCCTCCCAGTAATGTGGTTTAATCCTGAGGTCCCAAATACAAATTCCATCAAAACTCCATTATTTTTGTTATTAATTGTAAAGTTACCAGATAAGAGCACCAGAGATTTCTCTCCTTTTTTTTTTGTTTGTTTGTTTTGTTTTGTTTTTGTTTTTCATCAGTGTTTGTGACAATGGTTGATCTGTTTGGGTGATTTATGCCTGAGGAAAGATGTGATCTCAACTGGCAATTAAGCTGTTTTCCTTCTCCAATTTGCCAACAAAATATAATGCACGTGAAAAAGGCATTTTACCAAATTACCAAACCGCAAGCTAGGAAGTAGTTAGCAAGAGCTTATCTTTAAATTCTACTTCACTTGCAGCTGGTAGAAAATGTAGAAAGTGTGGGATAGGTCTCACATTGCCCTCTTTACTCCCCTAATTTGGTTGGTTGGTTCAGGTATGAATTGCCTGGACTCTTCCCTGTAGAGTTACCAGATTTAGCAAATAAAAATAAAGGACACCCAGTTAAATTTGAATCTGATATTTAAATTATGCTTATGTCCCAAGTATTGCACAAGCCACACTTATACTAAAAATTATATGGTATTTATCTGAACTTCAAATTTAACTGGGCAACTTGTATTTATCTGGTAACATTACTTCTCAGCACAGCAAAGTTGGATGTCTTTGCCTGCTTGCCATCACATTGAGGAAGGTCATATATGTTGTGGGGTCTCATGTAACCTGGGAAGGATCATATTTTGGCACATGGAGACAGGTTCATTGGCCTTCAAGGGGCTATGGTCTCTGAGCAACTACTGGGATACAAAAGGTCACATAGATGCTTGGCATGAATATGGTAGTAAAAAGTTAATTATCTTGGAATCATGATAAGTTATGGCAATGTGAAATTTATGTACACCTATTTGCATTAATATGTTTGTACCTGAGGAGTGTGTGTGTGTTTGTGTGTATGTGTGTGTGGTGTATCTATAATGAAACTTCAAGGAAGCCATAAAGAACAGTACTTCCTCCCCTAACAAGTCTTCTTATCTTAGTTTTTTTTTTTTTTTTCACTGTGACCTGGCTGCCTTATAAAAAGGCGCAGCAGAGATTCCTCAAAGAGTGTTTATCAACCTCAATTGATTTAAAATGGCATCAATACCATGGGCACTTAGAAGTTCATGCCACCCCTGTAATTTACATTAGTCTTACTTTAAAGATCCTTTAGTTCACCAGGCTTTTCGTAGAATGGAATCAGTAAGCCACAGCCATTTCCTTTATGAAGATGGTTGGATCAGAGCCCATCTCACCAATTAGCAGTGTTTTGCTAGCCTCATAAAGGCCTCCCCTCTTTTGGGACTGTTTCTTTATAAACGAGTTATTTTATCAGGTAGATCAGATAGTATGTGCCATGTACACTGATGGATATATCTGCTTCCAGCAAACCAGTATTCCCTCATCCATGTTGATGGTGGTTTGGTTAAGCATTCCTTGCAGATTTGGTTTTTTCCTCATTTGGATAACATGACTGCCAGATTGTTAATTGTAAGAGTTAATTTGTTTCTGAGAATTGCTTACCACAGTTCTTATTCAGCACATTTTAAAATACTAGATTAAACCAAGTTTTTCATTTCTAACTTGGTGTCAGGATCTCACTTCTTATTTGGTTCAGAGGGTTTAGTTTTCCCACCCATGGTGGTTTCTCTGAAGTAGTTTTCAGGCCTACATCAGAACATGTCTTAACTTTTATTGCTAGAACATTCTAGTGTTTACCAATTAAATCAGAACTCTTTTTAATTTTTTAAGCTCCTTATTGAAGCCTAATATGCATACAAAAATATATAGTCTTAAGTGTACAGCATTATTTTTACAAAGAAAACACAAAGTAAATGAATTTGCACAAATAAAGCATGGCCAGCACCTGAGAAATTCTCCACCCTTGGGCTTCCTTCGTGTCACTATCCATTACCAAGGGTAACTACTGTCTTTACTTTTAACAGCATGATAGAAATGAATCTACTGTTTTGTTTCTAGCCTCTTTTGCTCAACATTGTATTAGTTAAATTAGTCCATATCATTGCATAAATCATAGTTTGTTCCCTCTCATTGCTGTATAATGATGCATTTCGTGAATATAACCCCATCTATTTATACATTCAACAGTTGCTGGGCATTTGGATAATGATGTTATGAAAATTATTTTTCATGTCTTTTGATGAAGATACACATTTCTTGTGGTACAGACCTAAAAGAGAAACTATTAAACTCTTATTTAATTTTATAACTAACACTTAACTGTTTTATTAGGATTAATACTTCTGAGGCCCCTCAAGCTTTTAACATGGTTGACATTTTAGAGCATAAAATCCTTTAAAATCTGGCTGCAACTTTAAAGCTGGGAACAGAAAACCATGCAGTGTAATGGGATATGAATAATGCTTGAGTCTGTTGTCTCAGATCTGATCCAAGTCACCTAAACTCTATAAAATAGTCATAACAAAATAGTTGCTATTTATCCTACATGTTTTGTATGGGAATCAAAAATAACTTTTGTCTGTGTGTATGTAAGTAAAATCTTTATTATAGATATATAACATCAAGGATTCACAGTAGTATCTTTGGATATCTGGATATCTTGGGAAAATGTATAGATAGATCTGATTACTAGCCTTGTGAACAGGTTTATTCAAAGACCGTTAATGGTCAACATTAGAAATCTGCATATTATTCCTGGTATGTCAACAGGAAATACTTCTCTATAGTCAAGAGTTGAATTCGAGTCCAGGTTTGATCATTTCTATTCAAATAGTCAATTTATCCTAACTTGATGTAGACTCCTTCTGGCATACATTAATGATTTTCAGATATATAACTCACATAGCATCTCTCTTGGACACAGCCTACACTTCTAACTTCTTAAACACAGTTCCGTATCTAATGCATACTCTGTGTCCTTAAACCTGTGTCCTACATCACACTCTTCCAACCCAGCATGTAGTGTCTTCCACATATAACACCCAAAATGTTTTCAGTTTAACTTACCTCTACCTATAGTTTACCATGAATATTATTTAATCAAAATTTCATTTAGAGTTCTAATAAAATCTTAATTTCTCCAGGGCCTAAAGTAGATGTCCCCAGTTATACCAGTTCATGTTCTAACCTAATTAAGATGCCCTCAGGCTCCCTGCTGAGTCAATACCCACATAATTATTTATGAGAAGTCCCATGGAAAATCTTGTATATGCTCACTTTACTAGGTGCTGATTATTCCCTGGTATTCTTTGGGCCTTGGTGGTGATACGCTATTGGAGGCATCCTAAGTATTTTGGCTGTATTAGATACATTTCTTTATTTCCTCATTTCATATGTGCCTACACTGGCTCACTGTCAGACTTAGATTATAGTCCAAAAAAACCAGGTTGAGTGACAAATTTAAGTAAATGAATAAAGATACCATGCTCTGCTCAGAGTTTATTTTTTATGCACTCCAACGATGGGATTAAGTCAAGTTATCACGCCTCGCTTATTCCCTGAGGAAAAGATGTATTGCCAGCAGATCCCCAAGCCTCATGCAAATTAACTTTTGGGTGACTTTAGCCATCAGTTTTTCATGCATATTCAGGGCTGTTAGAATCTCACTTAGCTTCACATAGAGACCCCATGCAAATATTCAATCTTAATCTTTATCTTATCCCAAATGTCATGGTTGATTTCACCAGACTCCTTCGTATGCTTAAAGTTATACTGCTTTCCAGTTTGGGGGTAGACAGATGTAATGAATATGGAAACATGAAGTAATTAGGCCATTATTTCTTTTTCGCTGAATAGATAAGGCACCTGAAAAAAAAAAAATCCCAGGCGAAGCGCAGTATTTACTTGCAAAGTTAAAATTACAAACATTAATTTAGCAAGAAGTATATATATAATCTATTAACCTTTTATTTTGTTTTCAGCATTCCTATCTCCTTTAGCATCCACCCTTATTTCCTTTCCCAGATTAAATACCATTTTCCATTTTTCTTTCTTTGTGAATATAGCATCAGTCAGATGAGTATGCCTCCATTTCTCCACCATCCCTCTACCTCTCTGCATGTTTCTGTACCCATCCCACTTACTCTACCTTCTTCTTCTCACAGTGGATGGGCTTTTCTACTCCTTCCTAAGGCTGACTCGATCACTTGGGTCCTAGTCCCCATCCCACTTTTCCTACTCAAGGCTTTTTTGCTCCAGCGATTATGTCATCAGATTTCCTCTTTCCACTGGATCAGTAATGGCAGGCAATCTTTAGATTGCACTGAGAGCTCTCTAGACTCACTGCCTGTGCTTCCTCAACTCATTCTTTTTCAAACACACTACACACAAGTACTTGTCCATGCACAAAAGGGAAAACCATTTTTCAAGGTCACCATTGATTTTATCATTGTCAAAACTAGTGGTCAATTATCAGCCTTCATCTCCCTTAATCTTTAAGATGTTTTTAACATAGATAAAACCATTCAACACTTTTTGTTTGTTTGCTTGTTTGTTTTTTGTTTTGTTTTTGAGACAAAATCTCACTCTGTTGCCCAGGCTGGAGTGCAGTGGCATAATCTCGGCCCACTGCAACCTCTGCCTCCCAGGTTTAAGACATTCTTGTGCCTCAGCCTCCTGAGTAGCTGGGACTACAGGCACATGCCACTATGCCCAGCTAAGTTTTGTATTTTTAGTAGAGGCAGGCTTTTGCCATGTTGCCCAGGCTGGTCTCAAACTTCTGGCCTTAAGTAATCCACCCATAGCCTCCCAAACTGCTGGGATCACAGGCGTGAACCACTGCACCTGGCCTTGGCACATTTTTTACTTGATCTCTCCACTTTCATTTTCCTTTGACTTCATTGTGTACTTGATCTTTGTCTCTTTTATGGTTCACCCTCCTTCTCCTGATCTCTACAATGTTGCAGTGCCCTTATTAGGCACTGCATTAATTAGATGATCTTTCCATGTTGGACCAGCTACAGTGCAATTCAGTTCTTAAGATTCCCCAAATTTTATCTCCAGTCAAAATTCTGCCCTGAATTTAGGCTCCTGGTGATGGCTTCACTGGGCTCAGATCAAATTTCACCTGCCACAACTGATCTCTTGACCCCACCCTCCTCAGCCTCCTCGTCTCCCAGTGTTTCCTATGCCCATCTACAGCATCACTCCAACCCTGATACACCAGAATCTTCCCTTTATCCTTGCTGCCTGTCTTTTTCTTGCACTGGAGAGCAACACATCTCATATACGCCACCTTCACTGTACATTCAAACAAAAACTCTGGCAAACTCCACTGCTATAGCATAGTCCAAGGTACTGTTCTTTCCCACCTAGATTTGTACTATACCTTCTGAACTAGTCCTGCTGCTGCCCTCTTACCAAGCCTTCTGTTTGTCCCCCACATACCAACCTTTGAAATATAAAACATGATCTATAACTTTCTTGCTCAAAGCTACTCAATGTCTTCTCATCCCACTGTAATAAACTTCAAGGTTCCTGCCTTGTGCTAAGATGTCCTGCTTTAGGATCTGGCCCCTGAGACCACAATGGCTGCATCACTTGGCCCTCTCTCCTTTGCTCACACATTTGCAGCAATACTGGCTTTCTTGCTACTTCTTAAACAGGATGAGCAAGTTCCCATCCCAGGCCATTGTACCTTGTATTCACTCGGTCTAGAACACATAAACTGTTGTCTCATTTTATTCAAGTTTCTGTCCAAAAGTCTCCTTCCTAGAAATGAAAATAACTTACTTATCAGCCTGTCTACAATAGCCACCCCTACTGGTCTGAACTCTATTACTCTGGGCTATTTTTCATCCTAGAGCACATGTGTATTCATGGAGTTTTGTTTTTTCTTCATGTTTGGCCCATTTTAGCCACTGAATGGTAAAATGCATATAGCCAGGGACTGTATTTTGTTTTCCATTCTATTCTTGCACATATAACAGTGTCTGACATGAAGTAGGTGATTAGTAAATATTTGTTAAATACATGAATTAAATCAGAAGTAAATAACTAATTATTTATCTGGGAATGTTGACAGTCTTTATAAAAGCACCACAAGTTAAAGCGAATCTTGTATTTGTGAGGACAAATCTCCCCAAATCCCCAGTGCAGAAAGAGGAAGGAAGTTTTTCCTAAATAGTCCACTTAAAAAACAGATGGTGGGGGAGGGAGAGCAATTCAGAGAGACTTTGGGTGTCGGGCTAGTCTAAGAGATGGGAGAATGGATTGCAATTCCCCAATGCAGCTCAGTGATTGGTTTAGCTCCTAAGCAGCTTCCTTGCTCCTTTGTTTGACTGACTCTTCTTCAGATTCTTCCTCTACTGATAGTTTGTTTTTTGTTGTTGTTGTTGTTGAGACGGAGTCTCACTCTGTCCAGGCTGGAATGCAGTGGTGGCATGATCTCTGCTCACTGCAAACTCCACCTCCCGGGTTCATGTGATTCTCTTGCCTCAGCCTCCCGAGTAGCTGGGATTACAGGCACCTGCCACCACGCCTAGCTAATTTTTGTATTTTTAATAGAGATAGGGTTTCACCATGTTGGCCAGGCTGGTCTCAGACTCCTGATCCGCTGCCTCGGCCTCCCAAAGTACTGGGATTATAGGCGTGAGCTACCTCACCAGGCCCCTACTAATAGGGTTTTAATGACAGCAGAATGGTGAAGTTTGTGTGACTGTGGGCTTGTTTTTAAGATTTCGAAAAGTTTTTTTTTTCTTTTTTCTTTTTTTTTTTTTTTTTTTGAGATTAAGTCTCGCTCTTTTCCCCAAGCCTGGAGGGCAGTGGTGCAATCTTGGCTTACTGCAACCTCCACCTCCCGGGTTCAAGCGATTCTCCTGCTTCAGCCTCCCAAGTAGCTGGGATTACAGGCACCTGCCACCACGCCTGGCTAATTTTTGTATTTTTAGTAGAGACGGGGTTTCACCATGTTGGCCAGGCTGGTCTCAAACTTCTGACCTCAGGTGATCTGCCTGCCTCGGCCTCCCAAAGTGCTGGGATTACAGGCATGAGCCACCGCACCTGGCCTGTAAATCTTTTAAGATTTTGAAAAACACTGAAGGAATTTGTGGTATTTTGAAATTACTTATTTTGTAGATATATTCTTTATTTTTCTTTTTTTATGATTAAAATAATTGATGTAACATATGTCGAGAGAGATTTGAAATGATAATATTGAAGCAAATACCTGTGCATTCACTATTCAGCTGAAGAACTAAAACATTACACTGATATATTTGAGGCTCATTGTGTTCCCCACCCTGTCTAGATTACCTTCCACATATATATACCTTGCGGGAAACCCCTGTCCTGAATGATTAACCATTCCCTTAGTTTCTTTATAGTCTTACTACATATTCATGTTTTCCTGAAAATATCAAGTTTAGTCACTTTGAGTAAAAATAATATTCTATTAGTATCCTTTTATAATTTGCATTTTCATACAAATTACTATCCGGGCAGGCTGCTGGTGGGGAACTGTGTTTTTTTTCTAATTTACATTTTTATGTTCTCTTTTATGACTCCCATCTTTCATGGGCACTAGCTTTATCTCTTATTTCTTGTTATGCCTGTTAAGACTCACCTTTAGCCACGAGGAATTCATATATGCAATTGGACAAGCATGGATTCAGGATATGCCTACTTTCCTGGATGCTTTCTAGTCATTTCTAGAGTCCAAGGATTTTTTTTATTTCCTTCTAGTTCAATAGTTCATATAAAATATTTAAAATGTGTATTTGGCACATTATTTTTGGCATTCTTTATTGGCTTATCTACCTCTATGGGAGGTTAATCCATCCTATTTCTTTCTTTAATTGTGACACCAACTCTGAGACTGAACTGTTTGAATGTTGGCTTTATGATAGATTTAAATGAGGTCTTACCTTAGGTAATCAATGGATAGAGAGGGCATAAGTGTCTAGGAGATTCCATGAATTTGAAACTAGATACTTTAATGTGGCAAAGGCAGGTGTGCCCATCTCCTACAATATTAGTGACACCAACACTCAGCCACTGCTTGCTATGTGCCATGTACATTTCTAACCATATTAATTCATTCATTCAGTTAATACTCACAGAGGTCTTATGAGGTAGGTGTGAACTTTGTAACAATTTTTAGATCATGAAACTGAGGCGCAGAGTGCTTAAGAACCATGCTCAAGTTCACAGTGAAGAAGTAGAAGAGCTGGAATCAAAGAAGTCTAAATTTAAAAACAGCTCGAATATGTTCACAAGGATCGTTAAAGATAAGAAATAGAAGACTAGAGAAAAGTAGAGAGATCTTGAAAATACCAGCCCTTGAGAACTCCCAGTGGGGAAGAAAGATTTTTGTCTCCCTACTCAAATTCAGTCTCTTGTAAGTGTCTAATCATATGTGGCCATTTCTAGTGTCATAGCTGACTTTCTTTGGTGTTAGCAAAATCAGGCAGGAAAATTTTAAAAAAAATTAAGGAAAATAAGAACCAAATACCCTATCAGCGATGTTGGGTTACTTGAAACACTATAGAATAAATACAGCTAAATGTCCTTTATAGACAAGGATGTGCACTCTCGCCACTCTTGTTTAACTTATTGCTGGAAGCTCTTACCAGAGAAATCAGGCAAGGGAAGGAAATAAAAGGCATCTACATTAGAAAAGAGGAAGTAAAATTTTTCTTTTTTGCAGATGACATGATCTTATATATAGAAAAACCTAAAGACTCTACCAAAAAGCTCTTAGAACTAATAAATTCAGGAGAGTTTCAGGATACAAAATCAGCATAAAAAGTCGGTAGCATTTTTACACACACCAGTAACAAACTAGCTGAAAAAGAAATCAAGAAAGCAATCCCATTTACAATAGCTACAAAAAAAACCTCTTAGAATAAATGTAATAAAGGAGTTGAAAGATCTCTTCTATGAAAACTACAAAACACTGATGAAAGAAATTGAAGAGGACACCAACAAATGGAAAGATATCCTGTGCTCATGGATTAGAAAAATTGATATTGTTAAAATGACCATATTGCCCAAAGCAATCTTCAGATTCAATGCAATTCCTACGAAAAGACAACAATTACAGAATTAGAAAAAATAACTGTAAAATTCACAAGGAACCAAAACATACAACCAAAAACCCCAAAGAGCCAAGCGATCCTGAGCAAAAAGAACAAAGGTATAAACATTACATTACTTGACTTAAAAATATATTACAAGGCTCTCGGTACAAAATAGCATGGTATTGATATAAAAATTGACAAATGGGACTATATTAAATTAAAAACTTCTGTACAACAAAGGAAACAATCAATAGAGAGAAGAGGCAATCTGTAGAGTGGGAGAAAATATTTGTGAACCATTCACCTTATAAGGGACTAATATCCAGAATATACAAGGAACTCAAACAAATCAACAATGAAACAAAGCAAATATTTCTATTAAAAAGTGGGCAAAGGATCTAAACAGACATTTCTCAAAAGAAAGCATACAAATGGCCAACAGGAGTATGAAAAGATGCTCAACATTACTAATCATCAGGGAAATGGAAATTAAAACCACAATGAGATATCCCCATACCCCAGTTAAAATGGCTATTATCAAAAAGATAAAAAGCAACAGATGTTGGTGAGGAGGTGGAGAAAAAAGAATGCACACACTTTTCGTGAGATTTTAAAGTAGTGCAGTAGTGCAGCCATTCTGGAAAACAGTATAAGTTTTCTCAAAAACTAGAAATGGAACTTTTATACAATTCAGCAACCCCACTGCTTGGTATTTATCCAAAGGGAAGAAAACCAGTATATCAAAGGAATACCTGCAGTGCCATGTTCATTGCAGCATTAATCACAGTAGCTGAGATATGGAATCAACCTAAGTGACCAGTAATGAATGAAAAGATAAAGAGAATGCGGTATATACATACAATGGAATTCTATTTTGGGGCACAAAAAGTAATGAAATCATGGGAGGGAAAATGAATGAATTAAGCTAAGAACAATGCAAGCTTGTGAATCTGGAAAAAGGCCTGAGGAGGTAATAAGTTCTAAATTGGTAGGTTTAATATGTGTACAAAAAGAAAAGAACTGGTGGAGGTACATGAACACAAAAGGGTGTGTTCTGATAAAAATTGGCATCAGAATCTTTCAAGGAGATTCACCAATAAATCAGAGCCGTAGAAATGGTAGTTATGACAGCAGGGATTGGAATCCAAGAATTGGATGCTAAGGCAGGAAAATAGGAGTTTAACAACTGGATGACCAAACATAGCAAGTCGGACTTGCCAATAAGCTGGATAAATCTGATTAATGTTCTTAATATTCCCTGCTTCTCAAGAATTAATTCTCAGTTCATGTGGTAGAAGTTGAAAATAACGGTAGTAGTTTAGTGGCCACATCTGCTAAGTTAAAAAGAATGAGGGACAAGGAGCCAGGTGGACCATTAGCAAGCTTAATATGTCATTAGAACCAGTCTTGGCAGCATGGCCTCTGTCACTTAAGTTAACAAAAACATCATTAAAATGGTCACTTTTCAGCCGGGAAATGACAGATTATTGCCTTCCTTTTCCCACCTCTGTGCTCTGTGTTCTCTTACTTGTTCCTAAAAATTTAGTGCTGTCAGCAAGAGTGGATATAAAATTCCTTTTTTAAAATTTGCTCTGACCTAGACTGTGGCTCAAGATTCTATTTAATAGATGTGTTCAAAGCCATCATTAAATAATTTTTATCCTGCCAGACAAAATCATAGGAATGCTATTTTAGAATAAATTTATTTGGATACTAACAAATTATATTACTACTTTCTATGCCAAATATTTAGTAAACACTGACCTAAATGAGTGTCTTTTACAATATACCCTATTCATGTTGACTGCTTTAATGAAGTATATGAAGAATAATGAACCTGAAGACTATGGAATTATATATTACAGAAGTCACTGGAGAAAGAAGAATAAAGGGAAAAGCAAATTCAAGTCAATAAAAGATTAAAATAACATTTGGAAGAAGTTAATGGAGGATCAGCTGGAAGTGAAAGCTCAGCCTCTCTCATTGAACTGAGTCTTTGCAAGCTCACTACCCCTTCTCACTGCGTACACACCACCACAGTAAAAAATGGTAAAATTTTGAGTTAGGGGAGATAGTAGAGATTATCTAATCCTTCTAGCCTCTCCTGTTGAGGATTGTGTAACCCAGAGAAGTTAAGAGACATGCCTAAAGTAAGACAGCTTGATGTGGCAAAAGTAGCCAATGTTGGCAAAAATTGCACAAATGTCAAGGAAGAAACAAATATAAACTAAAAAGATCGAGCAGTGTTTCATTGGGCTTCTTGTGGGGAAATGCTTTTGTTAATGATTCAGTGTCTTTAGTGTGAAGTTTATCTGCTATAATTTCAAAATGATTCTTGTCTTAGTAAGGTCAGATAAGAAAAAATATCCTTAAGGAAACTTTGTGTCAAGAAGAGGAGGAAAAAGAAAAGTGAGAGATATTGTTAGAGGAGAGAACGATAGAAAGGAAAGTGAAAGCCTTCAAGGTAAAAGAGAGCAACATAAGGGATATATCTGTGTTATTCTTTCTTGGATACTTGGATTTGCAACTTGGAAATGTTTCAATTAGAGTGTCATTATATAGGGATCAGTCCTGAGAACTTAATTAGAAGAGTGAATTCTGATTATCCGAAAGTGCTTTCTCACTTCAAAGAGCATTTAATACAAAGGACAGTCTCTCTAACAAGGTTGCTTGGTGAGAAAGCCTCTAGTGGGACAGAACTACTTGCCACAAAAATATAATGTGAATACTTTCTCCTTTAGTTTCTCATTATTTTTATACTTTCCAATTAGACTGCAATCCAGGAATCTCACTCTTTCTCCCCCCTGCCCTCTCTCTCTCTCTCTATCTCTCTCTCTCTCTCTCTCCCCCTCTCCCTCTCTCTCTCTCTCTCTCTCTCACACACACACACACACACACACACACACACATTCATCATTACCTCTTTGTAACTGGCTCGAGCTTTGCTTTTTGTGTTTGTTTATTTTGTTTTTGTTTTTGTTTTTTGAGACAGGATTTCACTCTGTCACCCAGGCTGGAGTGCAGTGGGTGATCTCGACTCACTGTAGCCTCAATCTCCCTGTCTCAAGCGATCCTCCCACCTCAGCCTCCTGAGTAGCTAGGACCACAGTTGTGCACCACCGTGCCCAGCTATTTATTTGTAATTTTAGTAGAGATGGGAGTCTCACAGTGTTGACCAGGCTGGTCTCAAACTCCTGAGCTCAAGCGATCCACCTGCCTCAGCCTCCTAAAGTGCTGGGATTACAGGTGTGAGGCACTGCACCCATCTGGATCAAGCTTAAATGTGAAGAAGAAAACATTTTATTTTCAGTAAGTAAAAATGAAATAATTACTTTTCTTCCATTTTCCTGCCTGCTATTATGACCCAAAATTTTGCAAAAAATGAAAAAGATAAAATTGGTTAAAAATTTAATAAAATAAATATTTGTGAAGTGCACCCCATGGCATGTTTAGAGGGCTAATTCCTCAGGTTTGTGAAAGAAGAGTCAGCTATCAAATAGTTAATATTAGGCAGATTTTCTTTTTGTCCAGAAAGTGGGAAAATGATTTAAGACATTTATGACAAAACCTCAAAGATACTGCCAAACTAGCAGTAGTTTAAAGGGAAGTCAATAAATTTATCAATTCCAAGCGGCACTTACCACCCAGTGTTCGCAAACATAATTGGACCCAGGGAATGTCGTTTTCTGACTAACACAGAGCTTACTGAAAGAATAGTCTTTCAGTAACGCATAGTTAAAGACAAAGCTTTGGTAATACAGAACTGGAAAATTAGCAGTTACAAAAGCAGGGAATTTAATAGTATAAACTGCATACAGAGACAGAAGTAAGAGACTAAAAAAGCTGCGGAGAAATATTTGTATATGAGAGTAGTTTAGCATCAGCGGAGGAGAAGAAAACAGCAGACCTACTTTTATACAAGACTGTCCCATCTCATCACTCATACTGAGGGCAACTTACACAGCAAGGAGTGAGCAGCTGTTTCTTACACAAATGGGGTTTCGAAGATATCATTCTGCCCACTTAATTTGCTAGGCCCCTTCATCCTCAAAAAATCAGAATGCAAAATTCTGGTTGGAAAAACATCAAAGCTGAAATATTTGTACTTTCAGGCTATATGTCATTATTTTAATTAATTTTATTCTTCTACAGTCTATTTTCTAACAAACAATTGAGAACACTTGGGCCAGTTTTATCACCATATGTTATAAACTGCATCATGCCCTGCCAAAATTAATATACTGAAACCGTAACCCATAATGTGACTATATTTGGAAATAAGGTCTTCTGTAGGTAATGAGTCACACACGTGAGGCCCTAATCCATTGGAACTGGTGGCCTTACAAGAAAAAGAAGAGAGAAGCTCTCTCTCCCTCTTTTTGCTATGAAAAGACACAATGAGAAGGCTGCTGTCTGCAAGTGACAAAGAGAGCCCTCGCCAGCAACTGAATTAGCCAAAAACTTGATTCTGAACTTCTAGCTTTCCAAGCTCTAAGAAAATAAATTTTTATTGTTTGTCATTCAGTCTGTGGTGTTTCATTTTGGCCATCCAAGCAGATTAACATACCATATTAATATACCATATATATGGTATACATTAACTTTTTTTATCTTGATTATTTTATTAAAGTATTTACTGAGCATTTACAATTTATATGCAACTTCTTAGACAATGGAGGCATAAAGATGAAAATCACCTCTATGTTGTCCTCAAGGAGCTTAATTTCCTTTCCTTTCCTTTCCTTTCCTTTCCTTTCCTTTCATAGGATTTAGTTACATTTAAGATTCATGTTAGACATACACGTGGAATTTTTCATAAATAGATGAATTTTTCCCTTTCCTTTCCTTTCCTTTCCTTCCATCCTCTCTCTCTCTCTCTTTCTTTCTTTCTTTCTTTTTTTTTTTTTTTGACAGGGTCTTGATCTGTTGCCTAGGCTGGAGTGCAGTGGTGTGATCTCAGCTCATGGCAACCTCTGCCTCCCAGGTTCAAGTGATCCTCCTGCCTCAGCCTCCCAAGTAGCTGGGATTACAAGTGTGCGCCACCACACTTGGCTAAATTTTGTATTTTTAGTAGAGACAGGTTTCACCATGCTTACCAAGCTGGTCTCAAACTCCTGACCTTGAGTGATCCACCCACCTTGGCCTCCCAAAGTGCTGGGATTACAGGCATGAGTCACCGTGCCCGGCCGAGGAGCTTAATTTCTAATAGCAGAGAGGACAAGTACATAAATAATTAAGAAACAAAGTCAAAAGTTATGAACATCACATGAGATTGACAGAAGCATGCTATTATAGTTCATTCAACATTCAACAAGTATTTATTGCACATTTTTTGTCTGGCAAGTACCTAGAAGGGTGCTGGTGATACAGTGGAAAAGACCTCTGCCTTCATGGAGTATGTGTAGTAGTGGGAAAACACAGACATGAAGTAAATAAATACATATAATGCATTATGTCATGGTAAATGTTTCAGTGTGAAATAAAGCAGGAGTGGGGATAGGAAGTGCTGGCAGCAATAGAGAGTGCTGGGGAGTGCTGGCACGCCTGGGGGTTTATATGGGAGTTGGTATGAGATCTGCTATTTTCAGGATAGTAGTCAGGTAAGATTTCTCTTACAGCATTGAGTAACAGAGCCATTAGAATATTTGGGATTGAAGCATGGGGCACCTTGAAATGTGCCCCCCTAAATTCTGTTATTGAAGAATCTCAAGAAATCCCCATTTTATCTGGGCAGGATTATAACTGCTTCAACCAACACAGTAGGGAGGTAGTGATGCTGTGTAATCTGAGGTCATGTCGTCAAAGCCCATGTAACTCTCATCTGTTTTCTTGGGATGCCCCCTGTGAGGCAACCCAGCAGCCGTGTGAGATATCCACCTACTCCAAGACCACCATTATAGGGAGAACACATGTGCTGTGGGTGTTCTGTTTGACAGACTCAGTTGAGTTCTCCAAGAGATGTCAAGTAACAATTGCCTAGTGAAGTCCTTCCTGGCTTGTAAAATCATGAACAAAATAAGTAGTTGTCATTTTATACCAATAAGATGTAGGGCAATTTGTTATGCAGGGATGGCAATTAGAACAGGTGTGGAAGAGTACTCCAGACATGATCAATAAGAAGCAGCATCAGTAATGCAGGAGGTCTAAACCAAGGTGAGCAAAGGAGAGAGTCAGGGGTGGGGAGGGTGTGGTATGCATATCAAGTAGGGACTCCTAGGCACTTTGACTTTCTTGTGAGATGAAAGCTACTGAAGCATTCTGAGAAGAATTGCATAATCTCACCTCACATTTTTAAAGGATCATTCTCATTGCTTTGTTGAAAAAAGATTCTTAATGAGCAAGAGTAGAAACAGGAAGTCCACTTAAGCAGCTATTACAATAATCCTGGGGAGACATGGTGGTGAAAGTGGTCAGATTCTAGATACATTTTAGAGATGGACTTGCTAATGGATTGGATGTGAAGGTGAGAAAAAGAAATAAATCAAAAAATCAAGTTTCACTCTTGGCTTTAGCCAAGCAACTGAAAGAATGGAGTTCTCAGTTTCTCTTATGGAAAATACAAGCAGAAGAACAGATTTGTAGGGGGAAAATCAATCATATGATTTGGTTAAATTTAAGATTCATGTTAGACATACAAGTGGAGATTTTTCATAAATACATGGATACACAAATCTATAGTTCAAAGAAGTGGTTGGGATGGCATTATATTTTAGGGAATCATGAGAGCATAGATGGTATTTTAAAACAAGATCCTGATAAATTTGTGAGGTAGATAAAGAAGAAAAGGGGTCTGAAGTCTGAGTCTCAAAACACTAATGTCAAGAAGCTGTAGAGATTGGAGGAACCAGCAAAATATGCTTCGAAGGAGAGTGTTGTCTTCACTAAAGTGAAGTGAAGAAGTTATCAACTAAGAATAGAGCAACATTAGGACTGAGAATTGGTCTTTGCTTTTATAGATGTCAAGAGCCACTTTGCTGCATTGGTGGGGTAATCTGATTGGAACCATCAAGAAGGAATCAGGGGAAAGAAATTGGAGATGGCAGAGTTGATGATACTTGAGAAGTTGTCCTGTAGAGAGCCACAAAAAATGGATGATATAGAGATGAGAGTGTGAGATTGTTTTTTCTTAAATATTGATAGGACATATTGTAGATAGTTCTGATGGAATGGAGGTTCTGATGGAATGGAGGTACTGATGGGAGAATGCTTCAGGTTTTTATGCTGATAGTATTTATCCAGTAAAAGGTTAACATTTGAAGATTAAAGGCAAAGTGGACAATTATTAGAGCAACTTCGTTGAATAGGAAGAAGGAATATAATTCAGTACATGAGAAGAGGTTGAATTTAGTAGCTTGTAGAGTTCATCAATATTACTAAGCTTGAAGACAGAGCATGAAGATACAGAATTAAGCACACTTGCAGAATTTGCGGTGGAAGAATGGCAAAGTTCTCTCTTGCTTGCTTATTTTTTAAGTGATATAAAAATCACATGAGCTGGGAGTGAGTAGTGTGTAAGGGATATCAGAGACTTAAGGATATGCAATAATTGCCTGAGAGACTAAAGAGGCTGAGGCAGGAAAATTGCTTGAGCCCGGGAGGCGGAGGTTGCAGTGAGCTGAGATCCTGCCATTGCACTCCAGCAAGGTGACACAGCGAGAGTCTGTCTCAAAAACAAAAACAAAAAAAAGAAAGAAAAATAGAATATGTCCATGAAAATGGGTAGAGGGCAAGATTATCTACATGGATATTGAAATTGGAGAGACACACATATATTCTTGAAACGTGGGTGTATGCAAACCATGGAGCCATAGATGACTGAAATAAGGAAGAGTAGCAGCAGTTATAATGTGATGGCATGAGTTTCAAGGTGAGGTGGTAGGCAGGATGTGGGTTGGGGGCCTGGAGGACTGAGGAAAAAAAATTAAAGTGACACGGAAGAGCAAGAAGAATACCGATCTCTTTCCAGGCCCAGTAATTTGAGGATATAGAAAAAAATATAGCCTCTACTTGAGAGAGTCACAGAGAAAATGGTGTCCTCATGGAAGAACCAGGTTAGAGCAAGAAGATGGAGAGTTTAGATCATATGGGTTCATTGGATTTCTTGTGGAGAATGATGTGCACAGGGATGTGGGCACAATGGAATTACCCCCAAGTTCTGCTAGGCAGATGAGGATGGTAAAACTGGAGAGGAGAGGTTTTTTTCAGATATATTCAGGGTCTCACTTCTGCTACTAATGTGTGAGGCTGGAGGACAGACTGTATTATGGGGACCATGTGGATGTAGTTCAGATAAGCGAGTTATTTTGGTTGAAGGGCTAGGAAAAGCTGTGGGTATTTGAAATTGGCATGCTTCTTAGATACTCTTATAGAACCTTTTTTGTTTTCATCAGAATATTGTGCCAATTTTTATTTTATAGCATTTGTTTGTTTGTTTTGCTTAATGTCTGCTTACCATGATAGGTTAGTTATAAGCTCCTCAAGGGTAGGGGACAGGTCTAACATATTTGTTCATTTTCAAAGGTTGCAACACAGAGATGCTTGCTATGTACCTATCAATAACTATTGAGAAAGAGAGAGAGAAATAGAGAGAGAGAGAGAGAGAGAAATAAAGAGAGAGAAATAGGGAGACTCAAGAATAGTGTTTACCCTTACTTGGTAAGGGGTTGTCAAACAGATCCAAGATACATTGAGTGTCCAAAAGTCCAGGTGAACTCTCGAAGTCTATGGAAACGTAGAGGCAATTTGCCCCTGCCTGATGTTTTTAAATATCAACAAAATACATACATATGTACATACATACATAGGTAATATAAATCCCCAATATTTAGAATACAGAATGTTTAATAGAATAGAATATGGATGCCTCAGGCAGCCTCTATCTTCATGGGAGCAGGGGGATTGCTATTTTCTATCACCTGAAAATCTCGATGAAAGTGTTTTAGCCCAAAGATGACTTCATGCCTTGCCTTCTCTGCTCTGTTTTTCTGGGAAAAGAATGGAAATAGTTCATGTGTAGTCACATGTTTGAGTGCCTGAGGGGGGCAATTTTGCTGAAAAGATACTTGCTTTAACAACATGAAATATATAATAACTTTTAGGACAGATAGAAGCAAGTGCTGAACAAGAAACAACACGTATTTTTGGCCCTTTGGCTCTGAATAACAGCAAAAGCACACTAAACATTTCTTCCTTACATTGCTTTTAGTTTCTTTTGGTACTCTGTGTCTGTATTCTTTTTTAATTTTCTGTGTCATAAACAGTTTCATGCAGAAGTCTATGCTTTTAAGATGAGAATTTTGTAGTGATCTCCTGCTGAAATACCAGGGCAGTAGGGCAGTTCAGAGAGTTGAGAATATTTTACTGAAGAATTAGTGTGGCCTGAATAGGGGGAGGAGACCTACATTCTGGGAGAATCTATCTAGAGAAAAGGTCAGCAAACTATTTCTGTGATGGGCCATAGAGTATATAGTTTGGGCTTTGCAAGCTCTATGGTCTCTGTCCTAACCACTCAGTTCTGCCATTGCAGAATGAAAGCAGCCAGAGACAATGTGTAAATAAATGGGTGTGGATGTTTGCCAATAAAACTGTATTTTCAAACCCAGGCAATGGGCTGGATTTGGCCTCTGAGCCATAGTTTGCCAACCCCTGATCCAGAGAATCCCATTGCTGCTGCCACAGTCTGGCCCTAAGTATCTCTTCAGCAAGTCCGTCATTAGTTTTCCTGTCTCCAGTTGGCCTCTCACCATTCTGTCCCCCACATGTATGCCAGAGAGATTTTTCTAAAACCCATAGGAAATCATGTCATTTTTCGGCTCAATTCCTTAGTTCTTCCATCATATTGTCCATATCTGTCACTTGGCCATGTTTGCTACGCTGCTTCATCTGCTGCCTTCTCAGACATGGCTCCAAATTATATCTGCTATTGAAAACTGACTCTTCCACCCATAGGCAAGCCTGTCATCAGGGCCCCACTTTCCCCAACTACATTTCAAGTATGGCTAAAACTTAAGTTCTGTCTTCCCCATTGACACCGAGACCTCCTGGACAGAGGAAATAAAACCTCCTTCATATGAAGGAATCAGGAAATATATTAGTTGGGGTAAAACCTAGTGAGACAAGATCTCAGCTGTTTTAAGCCTTCAAAGATACTATTTATTCTTTTCTTTTTTGAGACAGAGTCTCACTCTGTCATGTAGGCTGGGGTCAGTGGCGTGATCTCCGCTCACTGCAACCTCAGCCTCCTGTGTTCAAGAGATTCTTCTGCCTCAGCCTCCTGAGTGGCTGGGACTACAGGTGCGCGCCACCACACCCAGCTAATTTTTGAATTTTTAGTAGAGTCAGGGTTTCACCATGTTGGCCAGGCTGGTCTCAAACTCCTGACCTCATGATCAGCCCACCTTGACCTTCCAAAGTGCTGGAATTGTGGGCATGAGCCACAACACCTGGCCGATACTATTTCTTCTAATCCACAATTTCATTAAGCTTTGCATGACATGCCTCACAGTCTAGACTGTTCAAGGTCTATAGTTCATATATAGATACAGCAAACAGATGGAAGGGGTAGTGAATGAAGTAAAATTGTTCAAGTCTAGACTTCCTAGACTTTGTTCTAAAAGTTCTTAAGGCAACAATATTTCCTAAGCCCATTTTCACTTCTTGCTGATACCAATGCATAAAGCATGCTTTTATTAAAAAATGCATTTTTAAAACTTGCATTTGATCAGTTATCTAGCCAAAGTCATCCCATTAATCTTGCACTGTTAAGATCATAGAAATGTATTTCTTTGATCCAGCAATCCCATTACTAGGTGTGTACCCAAAGGAATATTAATCATTCCATTATAAAGACATGTACACTTGGATGTTTGTTGCAGCACTATTCACGATAGCAAATACTTGAAATCAACCTAAATGCCCATCAATGATAGACTGGATAAAGAAAACATGGTACATATACACTATGGAATACTATGCAGCCATAAAAATAATGAGATCATGTCTTTGCTGGGATATGGATGGAGCTGGAGGCTATTATCCTTTGCAAACTGACGCAGAAACAGGAAACCAAATACTGCATGTTCTCACTTATAAGTGGGAGCTAAATGATACGAACACCTGGACACATAGAAGAGAACAACACACGCTGGGGCTATCAGAAGGTGGAGGGTAGGAGGAGGGTACTAGGCTTAATACCTGGGTAATGAAATGATCTGTATAACAAACCCACAGGACACATTTACCTGTGTAACAAACCTGCACATGTACCCTTGAACTTAAAAGTAAAAAAATTTAAAAAAGATCTTATAAGGCTTAACAAACTTCCCAACTATCGATTTGCTAATATTCTAATTGCTTTATTTGAATTAATACATTTAATCCCCAGGGATTCTTTAAAAATAAGAATGGATTATCATCTCTCTTTTTTGGTGAGGATACTAAGGGGAAAGGGGCAGAAGTACCTGGTTTGTAGTATACACTGAAGAAATGGAGTCCCTCACTTCTCCATTTCCCGATAGCATTTACTTGTCTCTATTTTTCATTCCATTCACAGTTACTCCAACTTGTTTTCTGTCTAGAGATGAGGCACTGAAGTAGTGTTAAGATAGCTCTACACTCATCTCTACACACTGATGTTAAATGAACATGTATTATACATCTGTACCATAACTGACAGTTGTCTCTTACATACACTTGATAGATAACAAGAGTAACAAGAAAAAAGAATTTTACAGACCCTAAAGGTATATGGAAATGTTAGTAAATGTACTGACTTTCAAACATAGTGTAAATGTATTGACTTTCAAACATAATGTAAATGTATTGTGAATGTATTGACTTTCAAACATAATTGTGTTGTATGGAATAAAACACAAACTATACATATTATAAATAACATACATTACATACATAACACACATATATATAGAAAGAGAGGGAAGACATACCACACAATAGAAAAGTAAAAATTATTGAACTGTGAATTAAAAAACCATGATATGCACAATCACTTGTTCAACACAATTCCTTCTTTGCTCTTTAGTTTTAGCAGGACACTTGGCTTTTATATGCATGACCTTATTGATGTTCTGTCTACACCTGCATAAGTAAAAGTATACTAAATTACCGAGTTTTCTGATATTAGTCATTGTGTTTCTCAGAAAATATTGCTATATTCTGCAAAGGCTCAGCTATCAGCCTTTCGACACCCTCCAAAAGGAAGATAAACTCAAAAAGGAATTCCTGATTATATAATTCTGTCTGAGTAATGATAGTGACTTACATTTATACAACCTCTTTATTCTTTCCAAAGCACCTACACTTTCATTATTTTATTTGATCCTTACAATGGTGTTGTGGGAGGTATAGAAACAATTGTATTGTCCTCATTTTACCCAGAAGGAAACTGAAGCTTAAAAAATTTAAGTAACTGATGTGTGCACACAGATAAGGAGCTGATCTGAAACTTGTATCAAAGTGTTCTGAGAGACCTGTTAGAAGGAAAACTAACAGAAAGGAATAACATCAACATCAACAAAAAGGACCTAGACACCAAAACCCCATCTGTAGGTCACCATCATCAAAGATCAAAAGTAGATAAAACCACAAAGATGGGGAGAAACCAGAGCAGAAAAGCTGAAAATTCTAAAAACCAGAGTGCCCTTTCTCCTTCAAAGGACTGCAACTCCTCGCCAGCAACAAAACAAAGTAGGACAGAGAATGACTTAGACAAGTAGACAAAAGTATGCTTCAGAAAGTCGGTAATAACAAACTTCTCTGAGCTAAAGGAGGATGTTCGAACCCATCACAAGGAGGCTAAAAACCTTGATAAAAGATTAGATGAATGGCTAACTAGAATAAACAATGTAGAGAAGACCTTAAATGACCTGATGGAGCTGAAAACCATGGCACGAGAACTACGTGATGCACGTACAAGCTTCAGTAGCCGATTCGATCAAGTCGAAGAAAGGGTATCAGTGATTGAAGATCAAATGAATGAAATGAAGTGAGAAGAGAAGTTTAGAGAAAAAAGAGTAAAAAGAAATGAACAAAGCCTCCAAGAAATATGGGACTATGTGAATAGACCAAATCTACATTTGATTGGTGTACCTGAAAGTGACAGGGAGAATGGAACCTAGCTGGAAAATACTCTTCAGGATATTATCCAGGAGAACTTCCCCAACCTAGCAAGGCAGGCCAACATTCAAATTCAGGAAATACAGAGAACACCACAAAGATACTCCTCGAGAAGAGCAACCCCAAGACACATAATTGTCAGATTCACCAAGGTTGAAATGAAAGAAAAAACTGCTAAGGGAAGCCAGAAAGAAAGGTCGGGTTACCCACAAAGGGAAGCCCATCAGACTAACAGCGGATCTCTCAGCAGAAACCCTACAAGCCAGAAGAGGGTGGGGGCCAATATTCAACATTCTTAAAGAAAAGAATTTTCAACCCACAATTTCATATCCAGCCAAACTAAGCTTCATAAGTGAAGGAGAAATAAAATCCTTCACAGACAAGCAAATGCTTACAGATTTGTCACCGCCAGGCCTGCCTTACAAGAGCTCCTGAAGGAATCACTAAACATGGAAAGGAATAACTGGTATCAGCTACTGCAAAAACATGCCAAATTGTAAAGACCACCAATGCTAAGAAGAAACTGCATCAGCTAATATGCAAAATAACTAGCTAACATCATAATGACAGGATCAAATTCACACATAACAATATTAACCTTAAATGTAAATAGGCTAAATGCCCCAATTAAAAGACACAGACTGGCAAATTGGATAAAGAGTCAAGACCCATCAGTGTGCTGTATTCAGGAGACCCATCTCACATGCAGAGACACACATAGGCTCAAAATAAAGGGATGGAGGAAGATCTGCCAAGCAAATGGAAAGCAAAAAAAAAAAAAAAAAAGCAGGGGTCGCAATCCTAGTCTCTGATAAAACAGACTTTAAACCAACAAAGATTAAAAGATACAAAGAAGGCCATTACATAATAGTAAAGGGATCAATTCAACAAGAAGAACTAACTATCCTAAATATACATGCACCCAATACAGGAGCACCCAGATTCATAAAGCAAGTCCTGAGAGACCTAAAAAGACACTTAGACTCCCACACAATAATAATGGGAGACTTTAACACCCCACTATCAATATTAGACAGATCAACGAGACAGAAGGTTAACAAGGATTTCCAGGACTTGAAGTCAGCTCTGTACCAAGCAGACCTAATAGACTTCTACAGAACTCTCCACCCCAAATCAGCAGAATATACATTCTTCTCAGCACCACATCACACTTATTCCAAAATTGACCACATAGTTGGAAGTAAAGCACTCCTCAGCATATGTAAAAGAACAGAAATCACAACAAACTGTCTCTCAGATCACAGTGCAATCAAATTGAACTCAGGATTAAGAAACTCACTCAAAACCACACAACTATATGGAAACTGAACAACCTGCTCCTGAATGACTACTAGGTAAATTACAAAATAAAGGCAGAAATAAAGATGTTCTTTGAAACCAGTGAGAACAAAGACACAACATACCAGAATCTCTGGGACACATTTAAAGCAGTGTGTAGAGGGAAATTTATAGCACTAAATCCCCACAAGAGAAAGCAGGAAAGATCTAAAATTGATACCCTAACATCACAATTAAAAGAACTAGAGAAGCAAGAGCAAACAAATTCAAAAGCTAGCAGAAGGCAAGAAATAACTAAGATCAGAGCAGAACTGAAAGAGATACACAAAACCCTTCCAAATATCAATGACTTTTAAACTGTTGGTGGGACTGTTTAAAAGTGTGGCACCACACTGTCTTCCAGAATGGTTGAACTAGTTTACAGTCCCACCAACTTCAACTTCAGCAAAGTCTTAGGATACAAAATTAATGTGCAAAAATCACAAGCATTCCTATACACCAATAACAGATAAACAGAGAGCCAAATCATGAGTGAGCTCCCATTCACAATAGCTTCAAAGAGAATAAAATACATAGCAATCCAACTTACAAGGGATGTGAAGGACCTCTTGAAGGCGAACTGCAAACCACTGCTCAACAAAATAAAAGAGGACACAAAAGAATCAATATCATGAAAATGGCCATACTGCTCAAGGTAATTTTTAGATTCAATGCCATCCCCATCAAGCTACCAATGACTTTCTTCACAGAAATGTAAAAAACTACTTTAAAGTTCATATAGAACCAAAAAAGAGGCCACATTGCCAAGACAATCCTAAGCTAAAAGAACAAAGCTGGAGGCATCACGCTACCTGACTTCAAACTATACTACAAGGCTATAGTAACTGAAACAGCATGGTACTGGTACCAAAAGAGATACAGACCAATGGAACAGAACAAAGGCCTCAGAAATAACACCACGTATCTACAGCCATCTGATCTTTGACAAACCTGACAAAAACAAGAAATGGGGAAAGGATTCCCTATTTAATAAGTGGTGCTGGGAAAACTGGCTAGCCATATGTAGAAAGCTGAAACTGAATCCCTTCTTTACACCTTATACAAAAATTAATTCAAGATGGATTAAAGACTTAAATATTAGACCTAAAACCATAAAAACCCTAGAAGAAAACCTAGGCAATACCATTCAGGACATAGCCATGGGCAAGGACTTCATGACTAAAACACCAAAAGCAATGGCAATAAAATGCAAAATAGACAAATGGGATCTAATTAAACTAAAGAGCTTCTGCACAGCAAAAGAAACTACCATCAGAGTGAATAGGCAACCTACAGAATGGGAGAAAATTTTTGCAATCTACCCATCTGACAAAGGGCTAATATCCAGAATCTACAAAGAACTTATACAAATTTACAAGAAAAAATCAAACAACCCCATCAAAAAGTGGGCAAAGGATGTGAACAGACATTTCTCAAAAGAAGACATTTATGCAGCCAACAGACACATGAAAAAATGCTCATCATCACTGGTCATCAGAGAAATGCAAATCAAAACCACAATGAGATACCATCTCACACCAGTTAGAATGGTGATCATTAAAAAGTCAGGAAACAACAGGTGCTGGAGAGGATGTAGAGAAATAGGAACCCTTTTACACTGTTGGTGGGACTGTAAACTAGTTCAACCATTGTGGAAGACAGTATGGCAATTCCTCAAGGATCTAGAACTAGAAATACAATTTGACCCAGCCATCTCATTACTGGGTGCATACCAAAAGGATTATAAATCATGCTACTATAAAGACACATGCACACGTGTGTTTATTGTGGCACTATTCACAATAGCAAAGACTTGGAACCAACCCAATGTCCACCAATGATAGACTGTATTGAGAAAATGTGGCACATATACACCATGGAATGCTATGCAGCCATAAAAAAGGACGAGTTAATGTCCTTTGCAGGGACATGGATGAAGCTGGAAACCATCATTCTGAACAAACTATCGCAAGGACAGAAAACCAAACACTGCATGTTCTCACTCATAGGTGGGAATTGAACAATGAGAACACTTGGACACAGGGCGGGGAACATCACACACCAGGGCCTGTCGTGGAGTGGGGGAATGGGGGAGGGATAGCATTAGGAGAAATACCTAATGTAAATGACGAGTTAATGGGTGCAGCAAACCAACACAGCTCATGTACCCATATGTAACAAACCTGCACATTGTGCACATGTACCTTAGAACTTAAAGTATAATAATAATAATAAAAGTGTTCTGAACTAAAGCCTAAGAAAAGGCATAACCAGAGTTTCTACTATCTTACTTCTTGAAAAAATACAGCCTGCTGATGTCCTTCAGAAATGTCCCAGAGGAGCTCCCACATTTGCAGATTTCTTGCTGAATTGGTTTTCCTCACCCCATGCCTCATTTCACAGTTGGCTCACCCCCACAATGGCCAATACTTTCTCATTTGCTGTGCTACTTATTCTAGGCTTCTAGGCTACCAGTTTTGAAGCCTATTAAAATACATCCTGCTAAGTTCTCCTTATTTCTAAATTTTGTTTTTTCCCATCTGGAGCATTAATTCTGAATGTAAATTTATAGGTAACAACCTCTTCATTTATCAATTGTTGGGCTCATTCCCTTTGTGACTTGTCTTTTTTCTGCTCTCAGAGGCAGCCCGTATCGGCACACTCTAACACTACAGTAGGCATCCAGCCTGCCCCAGATAATAAGCGCAAAACATTGCTCAATGATAACCAGGTGACTTTAGCTCACAAAATCATTTCATTTTTTATAGCATAGATTTTAAGTGTCTAGTATCTAAATCACTTTCTTCAGCCCAAGGTTAGTCCAAGCAGTAAGACCCCGAGAGCACATGCCTGACATCAGAACTCTCATCAGACATTCAGGAAATACCATATACTGGGGAGGGTACAGACTCAAGAATATGATGGTAATGAAGACAGGGAGGATTATAGAGCCCCAATAACTCAGCTAATAGCAGAATTAGAAGTTAAAGAAAGAAAGAATTAGAAAGACACTCAGAACAACAAGTTCATAAAGAAAAGTCAAGATATAGGGAGAGAGCTAGGAAATTGCCAGAAATAAACCTTACTAAGCTGGAGTTATGTTGAAAGGACTAAGGACCAGATAAGAACTCATTAATAGCATCACATCTCCTCCCTGTTATACAGTGTTGCACATTGCACCTTGTAAGAACCACATTCCTGGGGTTATTATTATTAATACCTAATGAGAAATTATATGAACTGAAACACATTAAATACGCATAACATCTCAAAATATTGGTCTACAGCCTGGCAAATTAGAAATAGAGCTTTGACATTCACACAAGGGTAAGTCAAAATATAAGTTAAAATTAAAGTGCAAAATAGTTTGCTCTGGAAATAAAAGCATACATTATTTCTTAGTACAGAAAGTCATATCAACCTTTTTTCTATTAGAAAAGTTTTGTTTCATTCACAAAATGTATTGTGCATCATGAGCCATATTTTAAATGTCTCCATCATTTTAAAATGTGTTCCTAGTAATGCATGTAAATGGCTTAAACACGAAAACCAAATGACACAATGATGATATACAGCTGTGCCTACATTGTATACATCTTCTATGACATATTTCACTTGCTCTCTCTATGGCAGTAAAAATCAAGGATTCACTTTTTACTGTTTTAGCCAAACACAAACTAAAAGCAATCGCTCTTTACTATTTTGACTGAACACAAACTAAAAGCAGAGAAATCATTTTTAAAAACTGTCACCTATAATATGCTGCCAATACACTATAATGGCAATTGCACATATCACATGTTTAGGCATTTACTATAGGGGGTTTACAGCAATGAGAACAAAATGAACACAAGATATATTACATTGCATCTATTTAATGTATGTCAGTTTTTATTATATATGTTGGTCATAAGAAATAATTTTTACCTGACAACCATTATTTTTTCCTGTCAGATTTTGGAAAAGCTAAGGCATCCAAAGAAGTCACCCATTTTATTACGAAAAAAATGCCAAAAATTGCATACTCTTAGCCTAGATCATGAATATTTACCGGATAAAACTATCGCTGTATCTGCTTCAAAATTCTCCTAATTGGAACAAGAAGTCAAATAGACAAATAAGCATAGCAATGCTTGTATAGATAATCAGTGTTTTCAGAGGAACTGAGAGAAAAGTTTCAGAACACCATGAATATCCCAGTCTGTCCATCCCAGACTGACAGAGAACATTCTGATGTAAGAACAAGACAAGGATGCCCACTCTCACAACTCCTATTCAACATAGTACTGGAAGTCCTGGCTGGAGCAATCAGACAAGAGAAAGAAATAAAAGGCATCTAAATAGGAAGGGAGGAAGTCAAACTATCCCTATTTGTAGATGACTTAATTCTATATCTAGAAAACTTCATCATCTCTGCCCAAAAGCTCCTCGAGCTAATAAGCAACTTCAGCAAAGTTTCAGGCTACAAATTCAATGTATAAAACAGTAGCATTGCTATACACTAACAGCACCCAAGCCGAGAGCCAAATCAAGAACACCATCCCATTCGCAATTGCCAAGAAAGAACAAAATACCTAGGAATACAGCTAATGAGGAAGGTGGAAGATCTCTACAATGAGAATTACAAAATGCTGCTCAAAGAAATCAGAGATGACACAAACAAATGGAAAAACATTCAATGCTCATGGATAGGAAGAATCAATATTGTAAAAATGGCCATACTAGCCAAAGCAATTTACAGACTCAATGCTATTTCTAGCAAACTACCAATGACATTTTTCACAGAACTAGAAAAATTTATTATAAAATTCATATGGGACCAAAAATGAACCTGAATAGCCAAAGCAATTCTAAGCAGAAAGAACAAAGCTGGAGGAATTACGTTGCTGGACTTCAAACTGTACTACAAGGTACAGTAATCAAAACAGCCTGGTATTGCTGCAAAAACAGACATATAAACCAGAGGAACAGAATACAGGGCCCAGAAATAAAGCCACACACCTACAACCATGTGATATTTGATGAAGCCGACAAAAATAAGCAATGGGGAAAGGACTCTATATTCAATAAATGGTGCTGGGATAACTGGTTAGCCATATGCAGAAGACGGAAGCTGGGCCCCTTCCTTACACAATATACGAAAATCAACTAATCATGGATTAAACACAATGTAAAACCTAAAACTATAAAAACCTTGGAAGACAACCTTGGAAATACCATTTTGGACACAGAGACTGGCAAAGATTTCATGCCAGAAACACCAAAAACAATTGCAACAAAAGCAAAATTGACAAATGGGACCTAATTAAAGGAAAGAGCTTCTGCACAACAAAAGAAACCGTCAACAAAGTAAACAGACAACCTACAGAATTAAAGAAAATATTTGCAAACTATATATCTGACAAAGATCCAGAATCTATAAGAAATTTAAACAAATGTACAAGCAAAATCAAACAATACAATCAAGTGAGCAAAGGACATGAACATTTTTCAAGGAAGACATACATGCAGCCTACAAGCATATGAAAAAATGCTCAATATCACTCATCATTAGAGAAATGAAAATCAAAATCACAATAAGATAACATCTCATACCAGTCAGAATGGCTACTATGATAAAGTAAAAAAAATAACAGATGCTGGTGAGGTTGCTGAAAAAAGGGAATGCTTATACACTGCTAGTGGGAGTGTAAATTAGGTCAACCATTGTGGAAAGCAGTGTAGCAATTCCTCAAAGAACTGAAAATAGAACTACCATTCGATCCAGCAATCCCACTACTGGGTATATACCCAAAGGAATGTAAATTGTTCTACCATAAAGACATATGCATGCATATGTTCATCACAGCACTATTCACAGTAGCAAAGACACGGAGCCAACCTAAATGCCCATCAACAGTAGACTGGATAAAGAAAATGTGGTACATGTAAACCATGGAATACTATGTAGCCATAAAAAAAAAAGAATGAGATCACGTCCTTTGCAGAAACACAGGTGGAACTGGAGGTCACGATCATTAGCAAACTAATGCAGGAACAGAAAACCAATGCTGCATGTTCTCACTTATCAGTGGGAGTTAAATGTTGAGAACACATGGACACATAGAGGGAAACAATAGACATTGGGACCAACTTGAGGGAGGAGGAGAGGAGAAGGGAAAGGTTCAGAAAACAAAATTGTCAGATACTATGCTTAGTACCTGGGTGATGAAATAATCTGTACGCCAGACTCCTGAGTCCCAAGTTTGCCTATATAACAAACGTGCACGTGTACTCTTACACCTAAAATAAAAGTTAAAACATTAAAAAGAAGAATAGCTCAAGAACAATGTTAGCTGAGGCTTTTAAAGACAACCGTAGAGCACACAAAGGCATTGGTGAGTCGAGGCAGAGAAGTGAAACAGGTGAATTTAAAGGTCTGTCTGGTAAAACTTGTTTTTAGTAATGAATTCTTGAAAACCTACCCTCACATAAAATGTTTGAACAGTTTAATATGATTATTTTTGGGTGGTTGTTGTTGGAAATATTACTTATTTTAGATTACTTTTATTAATAAGTGGCTATTAAGCCACATGCCTTATAAATAAATCTAATTGGATTAAGACAATAGCAGTTGGGTTTGCTTTCCTGTCCAAGCATGCTTCTAACAAAACCAAATGGCCAAGTGAAATGAACCATAATTACTGAAGTACACAGCTCAACTTTGTGCTGAAACCCTGGTGTATAGGCTACAGAGAATTGATCCTGGCACTGGCACATGCCTAAAACATGTCAACCTATGTACTAAGTCTATGTGAAGAGAACATTTATCTCAACTAAATTTCTAACTCATTCTAAAAGTAACATTTATTTAACATTTAACATTGATAATTCAGATCACTTATGCCAAACTGAAAACTATTCAGATGATTTCTGATATTCAGCAGTGGCTATGGGTTGCTGTTATCTCATCAAGGAAAATGAGATTGAATTAATAAAGGCAGAATAATGCTGATGGCGTATGTATTTATAAAAGAATAGACACTCTTCTACAGCACTCGGTAAAGGGTGGTGCTGATATCATCCTACATGATCCCTTGTTCTCATTCCATTTCCCTGGAGCCAAATAAACAGGACATTATACATTATCTTTTTGATGAGGCTTTTAGTTCTGAGCAGTCTCCATCGCTACTGTTGCTCTTTGATTGACAGTCCATTCTAATATTGATCCTTTAACTTCTGATTTATTGTTTTTGTTTCATCTTATTTCAGAATTCCATCCCCTATGTGGTCTTTGGCCCTGGTGCTTAACATTATTTTCTCAGATTTCCCTCACAGGCCCTGATTAGATGATTCTTCCTAGCCCCTCACCCCTATGGCTGTGCTCTGTCAGGTACAGTCATCTTGCCCCTCCCACCACCAGTCACATCAGTACTTAGCTTGGGTGGTGTCCTTGACCCTAAGAATGGGAACAAGAAGTGGGGTTCATAAAGTCCAGATGTCTTTCTTAGTTTAAACCTGAGGATATTAATTTAACCATGCTTTTCAAAGGCAAAACAACATTTGGAATATTAATTGGGTACCTACAGTGTACCAGGCATATTAGAAAGCTTTATCTTAATCTAATCACGTTCATGAGAGACTAAGATTAACATCTTCATATTTTTTACGTGAGGAAACTGAGTTTTAGGTGAAAAAGTTTAAATAATGCAACTGAGATTGCCCATCAATAAATGATGGGACAGGAAAAAATTACCTGTCTCCAAAAAGTTGGATACCTTGATATTTAAGTTGGATACCATGACATTTAACCCCAAAATGATTATCTGAAAATTGACTGAATTTATACAAGTAGACGGAACTATGAACACTTTACCAATGGCAAACACACATACATACATATGGAGAGGGGGAATATCACTATAAGAGCCATCTAGTGATAAGCTGGCCCTTACACAAGGGGAACTAGGACAGTGAGAATCTGGATTTAATCCTACGCCTCTTAGACTTGGTGTCTCCATCATCTAATGCATCATGATTTGCTACACATTTTATGGTGGTCTGGCTGCTTCATTATAATGGACTCTGTAGCATAAAGATTAGGAGTCCAGCTACAGGGTCACATGCAGTTCATGAGCTGCATTACTTTGGGAAGTCACTTGATATCTTTGAGTTTCATCTTCGTTATGTTTAGGATTAAAAAATAACAAGCAGACTAGGCACAGTGGCTCATGCCTGTAATCCCAGTACTTTGGGAGACCGAGGTGGGTGGATCACTAGGTCAGGAGATCAAGACCATCCTGGCTAACATGGTAAAACCCTGTCTCTAATAAAAATACAAAAAATTAGCCAGCTGTGGTAGCAGACGCCTGTAGTCCCAGCTACTCAGGAGGCTGAAGCAGGAGAATGGCGTGAACCCAGGAGGCAGAGCTTGCAGGGAGCCAAGATCACACCACTGCACTCCAGCCTGGGTGACAGAGCAAGACTCCATCTCAAAAACAAACAAACAAACAACAACAACAAAAAAACTAAGCATTTCATTGCTCTTAGAGTTCCTGACTTGCAGGAAGCGCAAATCAAAACCACAATGAGATACCATCTCACACCAGTTAGAATGGCAATCATTAAAAAGTCGGGAAACAACAGGTGCTGGAGAGGATGTGGAGAAATAGGAACACTTCTACACTGTTGGTGGGATTGCAAACTAGTTCAACCATTATGGAAAACAGTATGTCGATTCCTCAAGGATCTAGAACTAGAAGTACCATATGACCCAGCCATCCCATTACTGGGTATATACCCAAAGGATTATAAATCATGCTGCTATAAAGACACATGCACACGTATGTTCATTGTGGCACTATTCACAATAGCAAAGACTTGGAATCAACCCAAATGTCCATCAATGACAGACTGGATTAAGAAAATGTGGCACATATACACCATGGAATACTATGCAGCCATAAAAAAGGATGAGTTTGTGTCCTTTGTAGGGACATGGATGCAGCTGGAAACCATCATTCTGAGCAAACTATCGCAAGAACAGAAAACCAAACACTATAAGTTCTCACTCATAGGTGGGAACTGAACAATGAGATCACTTGGACTCGGGAAGGGGAACATCATACACCGGGACCTATCATGGGGAGGGGGGAGAGGGGAGGGATTGCATTGGGAGTTATACCTGATGTAAATGATGAGTTGATGGGTGCAGCACACCAACATGGCACAAGTATAGATATGTAACAAACCTGCACATTATGCATATGTACCCTAGAACTTAAAGTATAATAATAATAAAAAAGTAAAATAAAAATAAATAAATAAATAAAATAAATTATTTTTTCACACTAAATTTTGGGGAGGACATAAACATTCATTCTATAGGATGCTGAGTATTATAATAATGCAAACAACTAATAAATAAAATTAACATTCTATTAGATACTGCTTAAATTATAGTTAAGGACCAGAAGATGTGCAAGAAATGTAAATATTGAAAATATGTCTAAGAAAAAAGGATAGCATAAATAGGTACAAAAAATAAAAAATGATATTGAAATACAGTAAAAGTATCTAGTGTAAGATGAAAATGTGAAACAGAGTAGGGCTGAAGCAATATTTGAATAGATAATTACCAACCAATTTCAAAAAGACAAAATTGTAAAACAGCAACAACAATTCCAGATATAATCACAGTAAAATTGCTAAAAATAGAGTATCTCAGAAACAGTCAGTGAAAAGAGGCACATTATCTTCAAAAGAGCAACAATAAGACTGACAGCTGACTACTCAGCAGAAGTGATGGAAGCCAAAGGAAAATCAAAATGATATTTTGAAAAAATAACAAGATAATAACTGAAAACAATTACATATCAAAAATGATCCTTAAAAACGCAAGTAGAATAAACTTTGTTTTTTAGATAAACAAAACTAGGGAGATTTTTGTATATGGCAGACCTGCACTAAAGGAGATAAGAGACGATGTTCTTCAGATAGAATGAAAGCAGTCTCAGGTGGATGATTTGAGATTCTTGAGAGAATGAAGAGCAATCTAAATGGTAAATATGTAAGTAAATCTAAAACATATCAACTGTATATAACAACAATAATAAATTATTGAGGCTTAAAATATAATGAGAGAAATTACTTGGCAAGAAGAACATATAGCTTGGGATGATGATTAATAGAATGAAGGCCATTGAATAGTGTAGAAGGTGACAATAGTAATTTTTTACATTAGAGGTTAATAAAATGTAAATGTGTGGTAATCACTATGATAAGCACTAAATAGAATGTGTAACCCATGACCTAATGAAAATAAAAAGAAATAGTTTAATAAAACTATTTTAACAAACAAAAAAGCAATAATAAACAAATAGACAAAATACTCTCATAGTGCATGGGACAAAAAGAAGGCAGATAGTAAGGTGAAAGTTCTATATCTATATCTATATATCTATATTAGTAATAGTATTGATATAAATAGGTTAAACCCTCCATTTAAATAAGGATTATTAGATTTGGTGAAAAAGAGCAGACATGTGCTTCTTATGAGACACTTTCAATATAAAAACAGTAATATTTCATTGCCTGCGAAGATTGTTAAATTGAACTACAATGACATTAGAACTGTTTTTCACCTGAATATCATTAACAGAATATAAATGTGTCACAAAATGAGAACATAATTGACACATGTTTTGTACATAACCCTACAATAGAAAAGAGAAATTTTACTCAACAGAAAAAAAATGGTTAGAGAGTTGAATAGGCATTTCACACACATGCAAATACCCAAATGGCTATACAGATGTTTGACATTACTACTTATCAAGAAATTAGAAGCACAATTTTGGCCAATGCAGACATACAGTCTAAAATTGATGAAAATTAAAAAGACTGATGTACTGCTGTGCGAAGTGTTCATTGCTACAGACACTTTGTAAAACCATTATTGTCTACTAAATTTGAAAATACAGGTAGGTAAGGAGGAAGGTAGTACATAGATAGATAGAGCTCTTACTACCTAGCAATTTTATTAATTAACCACACACTGCACACACATACATGGACAATCACATGCATACATTTCACACATTTTTATACAAAATACATGAATAAAATGTTCATAACAGCATTAACCAAAATAGTGCAACAAATAAATAATTATTTGTCTACTGCAGAATAAAACTACATTGCAGAATATTCAATATTGAAATAGTATAGAACAAAAAGAATAAAAGTAACAAACTGCTGCCAAACACAACAGCATGAATGAATATTTCGAAGTATTGAAAAAAAAAGATGCCAGAAAAATGGTCTGTAATAAGAAGTCCCTTATATAAACATCAAAAAGAGACAAAACTCATCCATGGTGTTAGCAGTAAGAATAATGACCTTTAAAAAGAAGGAGTGTATTGTGAATACTGCCACAATAAACATAGATGTGCGTGTGTCTTTATAGTAGCATAATTTATAATGCTTTGGGTATACACCCAGCAATGGGATCGCTGGGTCAAATGGTATTTCTAGTTCTAAATGCTAAGACTTGGAACCAACCAAAATGTCCATCCATAATAGACTGGATTAAGAAAATGTGGCACATGGACACCATGAGAATGCTGTGCAGCCATGGAAAAGGATGAGTTCATGTTTTTTTGTAGCAACATGGATGAAGCTGGAAACCATCATTCTGAGCAAACTATCACAAGGACAGAAAACCAAACATCACATGTTCTCACTCATAGATGGGAATTGAACAATGAGAACTCTTGGACACAGGGCAGGGAACATCACACACCCGGGCCTGTTGTGGGGTGGGGGGCTGGGGGAGGGATAGCATTAGGAGAAATGCCTAATGTAAATGATGAATTAATGGGTGCAGCAAACCAACACAACACATGTATACATATGTAACAAACCTGCATGTTGTGCATATGTACCCTAGAACTTAAAGTATAATAATAATAATAATAAAGAAGGAGTGTATAGTGATGCAGGAATGAATAGGGTGCATTCTGGAGTATAACATTCTAATATTCTAATTTTTAATATTCTAGTTTTTTAATCCCAGGTGATAGTTATATGGGCTTGGTCTTTTTGTGATAATTAATGGAGTTATACAATGACAAATGTGATTTTCTGTGCTCTGGTAAATTCTTCTAGAAGATGGAGCAAGCTGTATGGCAATACAATTTTGAGGCAATGTTGGCCCAGGAGATATTACAAATATCAAAGAAGGAAAAACAACCAGAAAGAATGGAGAAAGGTTAAACAATCTGTTTGCAAATTAATGTTAGATCGCTAGTAAAAGGGTGAACTAAGAGACAGGGAAAATACATTGATATGATGGGTATGAAAAACCAGGAAAGCAGTAAGGTTGAAAAAGACTTGAAGGATTGGTTGTCATCCATTTAATTAGCTGTAACACATGCCTGTGTCATTTCACACCCCATAGAGGGCTCTTCCCACATAGCGATGATGTGAATGCATCCAGAATACCTCATTTAACAGCACCTCTTCAGTCTCTCGACAATGAAGGGTGATCAGAATGATCAAGATGAATGATTAAGAGTTCAGTAGGCAGTTCTCTGATGAAAAAATTAAGTGATTGAGTATGTAGAACTTGATCAGGCTGGCCAATTTCAAATCAATACAAACTGTTATACAATGACTCATTATTACACAGACAGTCACCAGTCCAGTCAAATCTCCAATCTCGACTCTCTGAAGTGAAAATAGGGGATGAGACTGTTGGATTGTAACCCATGTCCTATTTTGCTAGGATCTGCTGGATTTCTTGATCTGAACCTTGAGATTGATTGAGCCTCTGGACCTGGGTCCTATTGATCCCCCTCACTGCCTTCATTCCTGAGCCAATTCTGCTTTATTTCATATTATTACCCTGAGGTACTCATAATCCAAACACATCAGACCTCACATCTGACCCCTGATACTGACTATTGCTTAGAGAGACATTCTAAAATTTCCTATTTCTCTGCCTTTATTCATCCTGTTTCCTTAGCTTAAAATGCTTTCCTTCAATTCCTATCCAAAGCTGGCCATACTCCAGTTTACTCCTCCAGATCCACCCTCCACACCTACTCAGTGTCTGGGATCCTGGTTAGTTTGGAATGTATCACTTGGCCTTCTTGCCTGCTAGCTTGGTGGTAAAGTTTGGCTGATGGGAGCTATTGTCACAGGATTTGAGGGTGGGAGTGGAAAGATAGAGGGCTTTTCTTTTTTTTTTTTTTTCAGTGTCTATCCAAAGCCAGCATTCTCCTATTATAATAATCTCTCTTTGAGGTACAGCTATGTCTCTCTCACCTTGACCCTTTCATCCTAAGGAAGATAAGAACATTGTGTGTTTGTGGGCCTCAGGATGCTATACCATCACTCATTTGTCTTTAATAATAACCCTGCCAGATTGTCTTTAATAATTTCTTCAATCATTTTTTCTGATAGTACCATTCATTCCTTTGTCATATATGAAATATTTGTCAGTTTCTCCATATGAAATTAATACCTCCTTTGGGCTCCTAATTATAATAGCTACTGCAGCAAGTATGAAATCTCAGACCATGGGCTATGGTAAGCAAACAGTATAATTGTTTTGTTATAAATCAACTTAATTTTTATTTTGTTTCTTTTTTTTTTTTTCCAACTTGAGGGCAGAAAATCAGTCATCAATTTGAGATCACCACACTCTTTTGATACTCAAAAGAGTATCAGGTTAAGAGGGAGCCTCTTATAGCACAGTAAGATAGCGGAGCAACTTGTGCTCAGTCCTCAGTCCATTCAAGTGTACATCTTTAATGGAAATGGTGATGCAATGCCCAGATTTCTCTTCAAAGAAGAGCATGTTGCTTCAGCTGCTGAGATTTCTATCTGGAGATGGTCTTTAGTTGATGCCACATTATCAAAGGTTATGACCATCCTGGGGCTATACATATTCAGTGATAGTTCACTATGGCAATATAAAGTCTCAGCCATTTTGTTCAAATGCATAACATTTTGAAACACCTTTCTAATTCCATCATCTATGGGATTGGATGAGGCCTTGGTTGGACCTGCATCACAGCTCTGTTCCTCACCTCCCTTCTGCAGGTGTTGATCCCAAAGGCATTTCTTAATAAACTTTCTGTATGCAAAACTTTATTTCAGAGCCTGCTTTCCAGGACTCACAACTTGCAATTGTATCTTTGGTCTTAGCTACTTCTCAATAATCAGCTATAACTGCTTATTGTGTCCTTTCAGTCCCCTACCCCTCTCAAATTTGCTTCTGTCCTTCCATGTGTGCTCTATATGTTAGTGCTCTATTGCTACATAACAATGTTGACACAAACTTAGTGGCTTAAGACAACACATGTTTATTATGTGGCATTTTCTGTGGATCAGAAAGAGGTCTTATGCATCTTGATTGGGCCCTGAGAATCTCAGAAGGCTGCAATCAAGGTGTTGGCCAGGGCTTCAACCTCACCTGAGACTTATCTGGTTAAGGAGCCACTTCCAAGCTCATGCAATTGTTGACAGCATTCATTTCCCTGTAGGATGTTGGATAGTCTTGCTGACTGTCATCTAGAGGCCACCCTCAGCTTCTTATTATGTGGGCCTTCCCAACATGGCCTCTTGTTTCCTCAAAGCCAACAAGGAAAATAATCTCCTATCAAAATGTGTTTCAAATCTTAGGTTATCATGAAAGTGACATCCCATCATGTTTGCTACATTCAGTTGTTTAGAAGCAAGATGAAGTTCCTGCCCATACTCAAGGGGAGGGCCACAGAAGGTATGAACAGCAGGAGGCAAGAATCATGGGGTCAATCTAGAGTCTCTTTACTGCATACTGGAATCTGTAAGATTTCCATAGCCTTGTTTGTCTAAATTCATCAAAGCCACTATTCTCTTCCTGGGATCTTGCTGTCTTTCTGGGAATCTCCCTGGAGAGCAGGGATCAGAACATTTCTCTCTTGGGCCAAGCAGACGCTTATCTCATTGATGCCCCTTCTATATCAGATCAAATGAGGACGCAAAAATATAAGTGGGGAGAAGTAAGACTCTAGCAATTTTGCAGAAGGTTCGAGTATTAACTATTGCTTAGTTACAGACATCCAGTGAGTGATTTTTTTTCTTATTTTCAGGAAGAGTAGGGAAAGAAAAGGTGTGAAGAGGGATAGGGAGGAAGGGAGATTAGGGGAAGTATTAATGCATATTAGGGTGTGCGCTTCCTATCCCAGAGACACATGGGGAAACTCAGCAATTCCACGGAGCAACAATTGGTTTTTAAACAAATACTTCTATTGAACATTGAATCTTGAATTTTCCACATTAGAATCTAAATCACTCAGCTTGCCACCAATTCCTATATCTTAGGGATAGAATAGCAAATCTTTTTCAAGTTGTTTTAAGAGAAACCTTAGATACTCAACTAGGCTGAGAAGAGGCAGATTATCATACCATCTCATAAGCCTAAGGAAGCACTTCCCCAGATAACTGCTGACCAGGCCTTAAAGATAGTCCATGTTCTGAAGCAGAAAATGAAGCATTCAGTAGACAGTTTTATTAAATAGTATCTGTCCTTTTCCTTGGTGTTGGTTGCCAGAGCTATCCCCAAGCATGGATGAATCAGGCCTTCATCTGCTCAGCATGGGTGAGGGCTGCCATCAAATATTTGGGACACAAATAACTTCTGGCACTGCCCTGCTTTAAATTTACCTTTTATTTCCACAAATTTTACCTTTAAGTAGTTTAAATTATGATCTAATTTTAACAGTGTATCAGCAGCAAACTCTAAAATCTGTAAACATATGAAAGGATTTCCAAGCAGATTATCAACAAAGTCAATCTAACTTAGCCCAATGAAGTATTAAAGATATTCTGTGATATTCTTGTATTGAGTGGTAACAAACCATACAAATGTAAACATCATGTATAAAATGATGGAGTGGGAATGGGGACATATTTTGAGCATTTTGGGGAGCCTGAAAATATATTATTTACTTTGCTTATGTCATTTCATTATATTTTCGTGTCTACCTTGTAAGGTTTGTGTTAGAACCCTGATTTTGTAGGAAAAAAAATCGGGAGCTTACAGAGATTAATAAATTGTCAATGTCACAAAACTGGTAGAGTTTGACCGAGGATTTAAACCTAAGTCTGTGTCCTATAAATCATGTATTTCTACCTGTCATGCTGCTTCCTGGAATTAGTAACAAATTTACATATAACCCTAAGCTACATTGCTGGGACAGCAGAGAGAATGAAAATCTGGAAATGAGAAACAGACTCATTTTAGAAGTCTCTTCTTTTAGAAGAAAATGTTACATTTGTAGCAGTTTATAAGCTTCCTTTCCCTAGGAGTTTCTCTCTGGAATTTGAGGCACAGTATCCCCAACAAACAGACTCAGTGAAATGCATCAACTCCCCTTCCATTTTCTCTTAAAGAAGAGTGGCACCAGCTGAAGGGCTTCAACCTAGTACAAACAATAATGGCCTGACAGCTGCCAGATATAATCATTTCTGTTAATCAGAAAACACTTGCTAGAGAGTTAAAGAGAAGGACTGTAAGAGCTGTGCATGGGAAAACATAAACCATCAAACATCAGTGAAATCTTCCTCTGGCATAGACTATCCTTGCTATTCATTTATAAGACAGAGTTGTAATAAATAGGAAGAGAAAGAAGTCTAATTTTTGAGAATAAAAAGCCAAAACTTGTAAGAGATGTATTAGTGGAAAGTAAGCATAGTTAATAATTGATTGATATGGGAAGGAGAGTAGGAAAATGTCAATCAGGTGGAAGTGCTTAAAGAGCGCAATATTTGCAATATGTAGGCATTTGATCAACCAGAAATGTGATAATTCCTGTTACTATTCTTGGACACTTTATGTACAGAGGTGGGGGAATTAGCCCCAGAATGCTGGTTATGCACTGATAAATACTGGAGAGAAAACCTCTCATGTGCATAAGACATATAGAGGAAAATGGCATTTTCCGTGAATTAGACATCAAAGGAAACAGGTTATTTTCCAAAATCCGTTAATTTGAAATGTATATACCTTAACATATACAGAAGACAAAGTTTTTTTTTAAAAAACTTTAAAAAAATTTTTTAATTTTATTATTATTATTATTATTTTGAGACAGAGTCTCACTGTGTCACCCAGGCTGGGGTGCAGTGGCACTGTGTCGGCTTACTGCAACCTCCATCTCCTGGGTTCAAGCAATTATCCTGCCTCAGCCTCCTGAGTAGCTGGGATTACAGGCGCCCACCACCACACTCAGCTAATGTTCTTATTTTTGGTAGAGACAAGGTTTGCCATGTTGGCCAGGCTGGTCTCGAACTCCTGACCTCAGGTGATCCACCGGCCTCGGCCTCCCAAAGTGCTGGGATTACAGGCGTGACCCACCTTGCTCCGCCAAAACTGTTTTATTCTTATCAGCACTTTTCTTTTTCATTAACAATTCAGGTCAAAGGTTAAAGTTGCTCTCATAGTAAAATCTGTAAGATGAGAGAAATTATTAAGCTCAGAAACATTTTGCACAGGAATTTTTAAAAATTAAAAAAAATTAATGGATTAAGGATGTAAGCACAGAAAAGTTTAATAACTTAGATTTTGTTTGTCTGAAAGGAAATATGGCCTGGCACCTCCTTTGCGAGTTTCAGTGTCTCAAGGAGGAAAAGTAGGTGACAAAGACTAAACTAGACTGGCATGTTGATGGGAGGTTTTGATGTCGTTGAGTGGAATGTAGATAAGGTACTATGGAAATGGCTACAGTTACAGGGATAAAATGCAGAAGAGTTGGCTTTTTGCATTCCTTCTATACTGTTATGCCTGTTTCCATCAATCTCAGTTGCTTTTCACAGCTAAGTTTACTCTTCCCCATCACCCTTTTCCACTGGCAAGTTTTAACTTATCTTTTGTTTTGTTTTCTTAAAAAATGAAGACAGTTTGACAGCTAACCTGTCTTTCCAGGACTTATCTCCAAATTCAGACCACTTTGAGTTGCCCTTCATTGTTTAATACAATGGTTACATAAAAAAGAAATGTTTCCCCTAATATCTGGTATTTATCTTTTCTTCACTAGAGAAATACTGCAGTATGGACTTAATATTTTTTAACATGCCAGCAACTTGCAAGAACTCCGAGTTATCTTAATACCGGTACATAGGTTGTCACAAAACTTTCATGTTTATTTTTTAGTTTATCATAGGTGTGAATGTGCTATATTCATTATATTGACTTTTGGGGTTGATTTCTTTTAGATGAATATTCTCAAGAGTTCATTAAATTATTGACTGCTCTTAGTCTTTCTATTCATCTCCCCTAACCTAACATAATCATTGCTAGAGGGCATTTTGGCAAACATCACCGTGTTACCCTAGATAAACATGGCACTGTGAGCATGCAGCATAAAAGAGCTAGGAATGGCATGCTTCATCAACAGTAGCAGCTGAATTCTCCTTGATGATGTAGATAAAAGCCTTGGTTTGGTGACAATGGGTAGGCATAGTAACTATGTGCTTGCTTGGCAAAAATGACAGGAAAATAAGAGTTTTGATATATTCTGATGGGAAAGCTGCAATATGCTTCCTAATTGTGCAAATTGAATCCCTTCTTTATACGTTCCCAGGACTGCAATCTTTCTTTGTTGACTTTTTAAGGTAAAGGACAATTACAAAACGGCCACGCAAGCAAAAATACTTTAAAATTGTTTTAAAGAGTTGACAATAAAAGTCAACATATATTTTTAAAAATATATTATTTTTCCCTGATACTGTATATTTCGCAGAACATATTTAGTCAAACAATGAAACTCCTGAACAAAATTCTTATGTAGAAATGTATGCAATTTAATACTTAGTACATAATTCCAACTGCAGTAATATTTTTAGAAGATTATAATGTACTGGAAAAGGAGATACTCATCTTCCTCAAATCTATAGGTTTAAAGTCAAAAGTCACCAACTTTTTGATAGAAACTAGTATATTCTCATTGAGGCTTTGGAGCAATAGAAAGATATATGGAAAGGAATGGAGGAATATATGGGGGAAAATGGAGGTTTACATAGGGAGCACAAGGCAAGTACACAACACTTTCACCTCACTGGGAAAGCCACGAGGCAGGCTGCAGTGATCAAATGATTTCTAATCCCTGTTTCACAGTTGTTTATGCCTGCTCTCGGGGCTCTCATAGTGCGGGAACTCTACAAGGGGATGACTGTAATATTTCCATTCTGATCACCGGTATGGTAAGGGCAAGTACAGGATCACAAAGGATGGGACCCCTAACTCTGACTCAGCAGAGAAGTTCTTTATCTTCTATAAAAATTCATTTTCTGTAGGACACATCAGTAGAAAATCCTCAGCATTTGCCCCTTTCTGTTGACTCCAAGAGTTAAATTAGATAACTGTTTAGACCATGTTATTTAAAACTTAATTCTTAAATCTGAGAAGCAGCCTAATGAAAGGGAGCATGGGCAAAAGAAGATTCCCAATTTTGCACCTTATTTTGCATTTGGTGAGGAATCGGGCGTGTCACCCACTTGCAGTTACAGAGTTGGAGATACTGTAAGGACACTTGCATTTGAGTGGAATCAAAAGGTGTCCAGACATAAGCTGTTCTTCTTTACCCGTGTAGCAGTGCCCTGAATGCTTCCACCACTGTACTTTCCATGTGTTCTCTTGTTGCCTTTCCTTGGCACTGCCGTGAGAAGTGGTAAAATATTCACTTCATTTAGATTACAGAAGTCTAAACCCAGAGGAGAAAAACGACTTCTTTAAGGTCAATGACTAGTTCGTAGCCAAGTCATTCCTTCCCAAGCATCCCTCCCTTCAGAAGATAACCTGGGTTTTTGACAAAATATTCAATTTCCTAGAAATTTCTTTACTGAACCAATAGTCCTGAATTGTGTAATTGTATATTTGAATAGAATAGACCAAGGGAAGGCCTGTGGCTCCATTGTTTTAGGCTTGGCTGTGTGCTGCAGCAGTCAGGCAGGTCTGATACAAACCCATACTTTGGAATCAATTTTTTTTTTTTTTTTTGAGACGGAGTCTCGCTCTGTCACCCAGGCTGGAGTGCAGTGGCACGATCTTGGCTCACTGCAACCTTTGCCGCCCGGGTTCAAGCGATTCTCCTGCCTCAGCCTCCTGAGTAGCTGGGATTACAGGCACGCACCACCATGCCCAGCTAATTTTTGTATTTTTAGTAGAGATGGGATTTCACCATGTTGATCAGGCTGTGGAATCAATTTTTAATGCTCAATGCCTGATTAATATCTATAGATAGTACATGGTTAGGTACAGAACAAAAGTTGAGAGGAAAATTACATATATTTTTAATTTCTAGCATCGTAAGTAAAATAGGGGTGAAGACTAAAAACTTTAATTATGTATGCTGCTTCCAAAGTCTCTGTCAAAATACCATCAGCAAATTGTAGTCAGATTGATTGAGAAACCACAATCACAGAGTCTTTCAGTTAACAGGAAAAGACAGTAAAAGCTATAGTTCTTTAATTAATAACAAAAAGTACTGTACTTTCCTTGTCATGTTTCTTCCCTTGTAAAATATTGCTTGTTGCTTTTTTACTTTAATGTAAATTAAATTTTTCTTGAATATTTCTCTATTTTTAATTCCCTAATTTAACTGATTATGCCCTCTTTGCCTTAGATATTTTCAGTTCTCTAAAAGGCTTGGCTATTGGTTACTAGAAGGGGATTTTTAATCTATCTGATGGTATAGTACATTCTCAAAAGTAATGAAAGCAAAAAAATTATTTTTCCAAAGAAATGCAAAATGACAGTGGCTTAAAATGAAAAAAACTTAAACTCATGTTTTTCATGTATCTAAAGACTCTTCAATCTATTGTCAAAACGCAACTACAGCACATGGAGAAATAAGAAAGGATTATTTCAAAGGTAATTTGAATTGTTTTTTATTCATAGTAATAAAAATTTTCATTATAGTAATCGAAATTCAAAATGGCTAATATATATATTTTTTTGGTTTGTCCTTTTAGTTGGACATAGTATACAACAAAGCATATTTTAACTTTTATCACAAAAATAAAATAATGATTAATCGATAAGCAGAGGTGGGACAAAAGAGATTTCTGTTCAACAAACGGAATTATTTGCTTCAAAAATATTCACATTTTTATTTTTAAATTTGATGAACTTGCAAATAATTTACAACTGGGAGTGGGTGATGAAAAGAATCCAAAAGTATGCTGCTCCTTTTCAAACGTTTTAGTAATATATTTCATCATTTCATAGTGCTTATTTCCATTGAGGCACACAGAGCCATTTAAATTTATTTTAACAGTGTTTTCAGCCTTAAATTCTGTTTCTGGACAAACTTCAGAACTTTTTTATGTAATATATTTTTATGACTTTATCTTAAGATTTAAATAACCAGCCAAGTGTGGTGGCTTATGCCCATAATCCAGTACTTTGGGAGGCCAAGGCGGGCAGATCACAAGATCAGGAGTTTGAGACTAGCCTGGCCAACATAGTGAAACCCCATCTCTATTAAAAATGAAAAAAGTTAGCTGGATGTGGTGGCAGGTGCCTGTATTCCCAGCTACTCGGGAGACTGAGGCAGGAGAATCACTTGAACCCAGGAGGCGGAGGTTGCAGTGAGCCAAGATCATGCCATTACACTCCAGCCCCAGTGACAGTGCAAGACTCCGTCTGAAAAATAAAAGAGAGATTTAAATAATCTTGCTAAATGATACTGTGTCGAATTGGTGCGTTCTTAGTCTAGCTGACTTCAGGAGTGAAGCCACAGACCTTCACGGTAAGTGTCACAGCTCTTAAGGCAGTACGTTTGGAGTTGTTCTTTCCCTTCCTCCACAGTTATTCATTCCTCCAGGTGGGTTTGTGGTCTTGCTGGCCTCAGTAGTGAAGCTGCAGATCTTCGTGGTGAGTGTTACAACTCATTAACGTGACATGGACCCTAAGAGTGAGCAACAGCAAGATTTATTGCAAAGAGAGAAAGAACAAAGCTTCCACAGCATGCTAGCTCTGGCAGCCTGCTTTTATTCCCTTATCTGGCCCCACCCACATCCTGCTGATTGGTCCATTTTACAGAGAGCTGATTAGTCTATTTTATTTTATTTTTTTTTTTATTTTTTTTTTTTTTGAGACGGAGTCTCACTCTGCCGCCCAGGCTGGAGTGCAGTGGCCGGATCTCAGCTCACTGCAAGCTCCGCCTCCCGGGTTCACGCCATTCTCCTGCCTCAGCCTCCCGAGTAGCTGGGACTACAGGCGCCCGCCACTGCGCCCGGCTAGTTTTTTTTTGTATTTTTTAGTAGAGACGGGGTTTCACCGTGTTAGCCAGGATGGTCTCGATCTCCTGACCTTGTGATCCGCCCGTCTCGGCCTCCCAAAGTGCTGGGATTACAGGCTTGAGCCACCGCGCCCGGCCTGATTAGTCTATTTTAAAGAGAGCTGATTGCTCTATTTTACAGAGAGCTGATTGGTCCGTTTTACAGAGAGCTGATTGGTCCATTTTGACAGAGTGCTGATTGGTGCATTTACAATCCCTAAGCTAGACACAGAGTGCTGATTGGTGCATTTACAATCCTTTAGCTAGACAGAGTGCTAGACAGAAAAGTTCTCCAAGTCCCCACTAAGTTAGCTAGATACAGAGTACTGATTGGTGTATTTACAAACTTTGAGTTAGACACAGAGTACTGATCGGTGTATTTACAAACCTTGAGCTAGACACGGAGTACTGATTGGTGTATTTATAAACCTTGAGCTAGACACAGAGTGCTGATTGGTGTGTTTACAATCCTTTAGCTAGACAGAGTGCTAGACAGAAAAGTCCTCCAAGTCCTCACTAGGTTAGCTAGATACAGAGTACTGATTGGTGTATTTACAAACCTTGAGCTAGAGGCAGGGTGCTGTTAGCTAGACATAAAGGTTCTCCAAGTCCCAACTAGACACAGGAGCCCAGCTGGCTTCACCTAGTGTATCCCGCACCAGGGCTGCAGCCCCACTCCTCAGCCCTTGGGCAGTTGATGGGACCAGGCCCCCTGGTGCAGGGGGGCAGAGCAGGGGGTGGTACTCATCGGGAAGCAGTGCGTGGGAGCCCACCGAGGGGGAGGCTCGGGCATGGCAGGCTGCAGGTCGCAAGCCCTGCCCCGTGGGGAGGCAGCTGAGACCCGGCGAGAATTCGAGGGGGACCCAGCGCACCCTCTGCAGCTGCTGGCCCGGGTGCTAAGACCCTCACTGCCCGGGGCCAGCGGCACCGGCCAGCCACTCCGAGTGTGGGGCCAGCCAAGCCCATGCCCACCTGGAACTCGCGCTGGCCCGCAAGCGTCCCGTGCAGGCCCGGTTCCTGCCCAGGCCTCTCCCTTCACACCTCCCCAAAGGCAGAGGGAGCCAGCTCCAGCCTTGGCCAGCCCAGAGAGGGGCTCCCACAGTGCTGTAGCAGGCTGAATGGCTCCTCAAGCACTGCCAGAGTGGACGCCGAGGCCAAGGAGACGCCGAGAGCGAGGGCTGCTAGCATGTTGTCACCTCTCAATACAATAAAGAAATAAATGATTATATGCTATCACAACTAACAGTTCTTAGTCATAATCATTAACTTTTAATATTTTACAGAATAGAATATTTTACAAATAATGGGAGAGATCTTTTCAAAAATTTGGAATATGTCTTAATTTATAGGTATCATTACTAATAAACATTGTCAATAAACATTTATAATATGACATTTACTCTTTCTTGTATTAAAATATATTCCTTTTCTCTATCAGAACCTTGACTTAATTATATTAAGATAAGCAAAAAGATGTTTAAAATTGTTGGGCAGCAGAGTTTCATAAGCAAGTGGCTAGTGCAAGCTCAGTGAAAAGGAGCATTTTTATCTTCATTGTTGTTGAAATGTGTTATCTTGGAATCAGAAAATGTTTAACTTATCCAGGTAAAAAGGCAGTTATTGCTATATCTACCTCAGAAACGTCCTAAAAGCAGGAACAAACTGATGTTATTATAGCTGTAAAGCACATTGGGAGTTACAAAATGCGTCTCCCTTGATCTCTTAACTCTGTGGAGACAAAAACCATTTTCTTCATTCATTTTCTTCATTTTACAGCTGGAAAACCTGCAGCTCAGAGAGATACTGTGGAATGAATTTCCAAGTTTCTGCACATAGCCAGATGTGGCCAGGTATGGCCAGGTCTTCTGTCCCATCATCCAGCACAGTTTATCCTGAGGAAGATAAACTGGGTGAACGAGACAAAGTATGCAAGGTTTTTTTTATTGACTATTAATAAAAATTCCCAACTCCTACTGTGCCTCCACCTTTAAAATGCCTGGGGACTGAGGTGTAGGCACAGTACACATATAAACATGCTTATTTTTTTACCTATTACATGGCAGTACATGAGAAGCTGCACAAATATTTTACTTGTCACACTTCCACTATGATTTTTTACAGAAAAGTAATGAGAGCAAGGGGTATGATAGGATTCCTGAGGTCCCTTCCAGCTCTCATTCTGCAATTCTGCCATGCTGAGAGCAGAATAAATGCTCACAAAGAGCACAGCAAATGAATTAATCCACTTCAAGCAAATGCAAGTTACACTTTGAAAGACAGTAGTCCTGACAGCATCTTATTTCTGACAGCATTCTTGACAGTCATTCTGAGACTGACATAATGCTTGGAAAAGGAAATATTTGGAATTTGTTTTTCTCTATTAATTCTTTTACCCGATGAGTTCTGCAGACTTTACAGAGTATAACTAAGGACATCCATTTTAGCTATCTATCCATCAGCTCAAAATCTCTTTCGAGTTCCTTTTCTGCCATCCTGAAACAACTTATTTGCTTTCCCCAGAGATTCAGATAAATAATTGCATAAGGGCAAAAACTAACCAGATGACATTTACATTTTGAAAACCCTTTTAAGATTCATACTTATCAAGTTAGAGGGGCAGTGATTATCGGATCTGAAGTTTAAAGGAAAGGTTTTAAGAAGAGGCAGGGTCATGGATTATGAAAGAGGAGGTGAAGACATTTCAGATGGGAGGAAAAGGAGATTGCAAAAGAGTAGAAGTGGAGGCCTGTATGCAAAGGTGTGCTAGCAAAATTGTGGTGGGGATTAAGGAAAGCTGGCCTGAGGGGATTAGAAAGGAAACAAAATGAAGTGTGAAAGTTATGAGGCAGGCAGTTAGTAAAAAGTCTTTCGATGTTAGGCTGATTTTTTTTTTTCCAGCCTTTGGGAAGTTAGCATTTCCAGCTATGGAACCTTTTAAAAATGAAAGTTGAGATTCTTTATCTTCCATTTAATAGCCTGCTTTCATTGTTGCCCTATAAAAGTGGAAAATATAGGGTATGGGTCCGTTCCTGGAGCTCAGGCCTACAACGTAACTAGATGTGCCCTAGCTTTAGCAGGTTTCTCAGTAGGGTGGAGAATTCAGGTATCTGCTAACTCCTGCCTAAAAGTTCTAGCTCAAACTACATGACACTTGGTAGTGACATCTAGAGCTCCTTACATGCTGGTTTTTAACCCATAAGGCTGAAAAATGCCTTTCAGCTTCCTCCTGTGAATTCTTTGAGTGACAAAAATAGGAAAACTGGAGGAACACATCTCTCTCAGTGTTTTGCATCTTGAATGAGATATGACTTCTTTGGTTCTAATAAAATAGTGTTTATTAAAATAATGTTTTAATGAAATTACTCAAAATTTTAGCTCACATTATTCATCTTATATTTCCTTTCACCATTTTATACTGCCTCAAATAAAATAATGTAATAAATTGGTGATTAGTCATTAGTGAAATAGGAAAGATTCATGTTCACTAATGCAATATTATTATCACATTTGTCAACATCATATCTTCAGTTGCTACTGACCATATTAGCAATTTTTAATTTACACATATTTTGTATATTATAAGTGTTATAAAAATGAATTTCTCTCACTAAATTAGGTAATATAATTTTTCATGCAACAGATCATTTTATCAGTTTATTTGAATAAATAATGGTAATGAATTCTACAATGCATTAAAATGTATTAAAATATTTGACTTTCTTTAATCACAACCAGAAGTAAAATTAGGTGGACTAAAACCATAATTGAGTTTATGGGTTGATGGATAAATAGTTACTTTTAATATAAAGCCATAGAACCTAAAGGGATATCAAGTAAATGTTCTGTGCTGGAATTTTATAGTTTGATTCTAACATTATTTTGTGACCTTCTGCCTGGATAGAGACAAATAGATCTGTTACTGTAACAAATGTTCAATTGAAAACATCTCATGGCTGCTGGAACAAAGTGATTGCTTGGCTGAGCTGCCCTTCCTTCCTCCTTTTATTCCTTTCTCCTTCATTAGGCATGTTTCCATTCAATCACATCACCATCATCAGTGGACAGTCTGCTTCTTGGTTATCTTGCTCTAGCCTCTGTAAATACGTGCCCTGCTGCTGTGATAGAAGAAAATGGCAAAGATGAGTTGAGTGGATATCAGAACACTCCCTGACTTTCAGCAGGAGAAGTGTACCCTTCCCATTCATCTCAAGGCATTCAGGGCATCCGGCAATCATGCAGTGACACAGTGACACTCTTCTCCCCAGAGAATTATCACATTTTTAGGAAAACACTCATTCTCTAACTGAATGCACTTCCCTCATAAGGCTTCTAAACAGTCTTTGAGCTATATTTCTCCTTCCATTCCATAACTCTGAGACAATATTTCTGTGTCCATTTGTTCTCTTATTCCTCTCACCAGCCTTTTGCTTGCTCTCCGCCTTCATGTTTTTTTCTCAAATTAAAACCTGAATTCTCTTCCTAACGTCATTTCACTCTGGACCTTCTTGAATAGGGATTCTATGGTTTTTATTGTTTCAGAATGCCAGTAAAAAGAATGCCAGTAATTTCTGCTTCTATCTCAGATGAATAGGTTATCATCTTTGCTCAACAATACGTTGTTTCTTGAAATCCAGGCATGATCAAAGGAGTGTCACATAGTGTCTCTGGGAGTCAGACAGATCTTAGGAGTCCTAGATTACTAACTTGATGACCTTGAAAATTTGATTTGTTTGTTTGTTTGTTTGTTTGTTTTTTGAGATGAAGTCTTGCTCTGTCACCAGGTTGGAGTGCAGTGGCACGATCTCGGCTCACTGCAACCTGCGCCTCCCAGGTTCAAGCGATTCTCCTGCCTCAGCCTCCCGAGTAGCTGGGACTACAGGCTTGCACCACCACGTCCAGCTAATTTTTGTATTTTTAGTAGAGATGGGGTTTCGCCGTGTTGGCCAGGATGGTCTCAATCTCCCGACCTCGTGATCTGTCCACCTCAGCCTCCCAAAGTGCCAGAATTACAGGCATGAGCCACCGGGCCCAGCCTGAAAAATTTTTTAAGTGTAAATTCTCTTCTCCTCTAAAATGGAAGTACACAATAGTGGCTTCTTCGCTTTCTTGTGAATGTTAAATAGAATGATATAAGTGAAATAATTAGCACTGTGTATGGCACCTCATAAGAATGCAGTGTTACCATACTACTCTAATAATGCTACTGTGGATCAATTTTTATTTTTAATGTGTTGAGGCTGGTGATTTAGTAGAAAGACTATGGGCTTTGAAGGCACATACATCTGACTTTATGTTCTGCCTTCACCACTGTGTAAATGGGAGATCTTGGATAGTTTATTAACCTTGGCATCTCAATGTGATTATCTATAAATTGAAGTTATGAACACCTACTTAACATCTCCACAGTGAGGGTAAAATGTCATAATAAAGGTATGTGACTAAAACAGTGACTGCCATATAGTAATTACTTGGCAAATGACATGGCCTAGAAACAGAATACTCTTCTCATTTTTGTTGTTTTGAGACAAACTCAAAAATTGCCTTGTATATTCCATAACAACTTTAGCATTGGCCTCCTCATTTGTATTTTCCTTTTGTTCCACCATCATTTGAATAACTTCAGAATTACCCTTACTTTGTAATATATATCACATTTGGACTGTGTTATCATTGAGAAATCTTCTAAGATCTTAAAATTTGAAATTACTCTTGCTGACCATCATGATTTCTCCTTACACTCCATCACTTTCCTATCCTTCAAGTTTATCATATCTAAAAGTTTTTTTTAGACAGTCTAGGTGTTTGCACACACACACACACACACACAAAATTATGTATGTGTATATATGTGTGTGTGTGTGTGAGAGAGAGAGATCATATTATCTCTAAAGAGAGACAATTTTATTTCCTCTTTTCCAGTTTGGATGCCTTTATTTTTTCTTATGCCTGATTGCTCTGATTAGAACTTCCAGTACTACATTGAATAAAAGTGATGAAAGTGGGCGTCCTTATCTTCTTCCAACTCTTAAAGGAAAGGGTTTCAGCTTTTCCCCATTCAGTATAATGTTGCCTGTGGGTTTGTCATATATGGCCTTTATTATGTTGAGATATATATACCTTCTATGCCTGATTTGTTGGTTTTTGTCTTTCATTCTGTTGATATGATGCATCATGCTTATTGGTTTATGGATGTTAAACTATCCTTGCATCTCTGGAATAAATCCCACTTGATCATACTATATTATATTTTTGATGTACTATTGGATTTTGTTTGCTGGTATTTTGTTCAGAATTTGTGTGTCTATGTTCATCAGGGATATTGGCCTATAGTCTCCTTTTTGTTGCTTTCATTTCTGGTTTTGGTATCAGGGCCAAATCAATGTTGGCCTCTTCAAATGAGACTGGGAGAATTGCCTCCTGTTAAGTTTTCTTGAAATAGTTTGAGGAGAATCAGTCTTACTTCTTCTTTTTAAGTTTAGTAGAATTTGGCAGTGAAGCCATGTGGTCCTGGAATTTTCTTTGCCGGGAGGCTTTTTATTATTGATTTGATCTTTTACTCATTATTGGTCTGTTCAGGTTTTCAGTTTGTTCCTGATTCAGTCTTGGTAGGTTGTCTGTGTTCAGGAATTCATCCATTTCCTCTAGGTTTTCCAGTATATTAATTTGTAATTGTTTGTAACGTCTCTAATCTTTATTATTCCTATGGTATCATTTGTAATGTCTCCTTTTTGTTTCTGATTTTGTTTATTTGGGTCTTCCCTATTTTATTTTTGGTTAGAAAAGCTGGCATTCAATCATGTTTTTTATCTTTTCAAAATAACCAACTTTCTGTTTCATTGATCCTTTGTGTTTTGGGGGGACTCTTTTTGTTTAGATCTTTATTATTTCTTTCCTTCTATTAATTTGGGGTTTGGTTTGTTCTTGCTTTTTAGTTTCTTGAGGTTCATCATTAGATTATGTTAAATCTTTCTACTTTTTTGATGCATGCATTTATTGCTATAAAATTCTTACCACTGCTTTTGCTATATCTTATAGGTTTTGGTATTTGGAGCTTTGATTTTTACTTGTTTCAGAAAAACTTTTTGTTTTCCTGCTTAATTTCTTCCATGACTCATTGAGCATTCTGGAGTAGTTGTTTAACGTCTATGTTTTTGTACATTTTCCCCAAAATCCTCTTCTTAATTGATTTCTACTTTTATTGTATTATGGTCTGAGAATATGTTTGATATAATTTTGATTTTTAAAAATGTGTTGAGACTTGTTTTGTGGCCTAACATATAATCTGTCCTGGAGAATGTTTATTGTACTAATGAGAAGACTGTATTCTGTAGCTTTTGGATAAAATGTACTGTAAATATCATATCTGCTAGGTTCATTTAGTCTAAAGTGCAGTTTAAATCTCATGTTTCTTTGTTAATTTCTGTCTAGATAATATTCATAATGCTGAGAGTGGTGTGTTGGAGTCCCAAACCATTATTATATTGAAATCTATCTTTTCCTATAGATCTTATAATATGTGCTTTATATAGCTCCATGCTCTACTTTTGGGTGCATATGTGTTTAGAATTGTTATATTCTCTTGCTGAAATGACTCCTATATGACTATATAATGACCTTCTTATACTCTTACTACTATTTTTGACTTAAAGACTGTTTTATCCACTGCTAGGTATAGCTATTCTGCTCACTCTTGGTTTTCCTTTGTGTGGAATATCTCCTTTCACCCCTTTACTTTCACTCTATATGTGTCTTTAAAGGTGAGCTTTACTTTCTTGTAGGCAGCCTACAGTTGGGTCATAACTTTTTTAAGCCTTTAGCCAGTCTATATCTTTTAAGTGGAAAGTTTAGTCCATTTACATTTAATATTATTATTAATATGTAAAGAATTATTCTTGTCATTACAGTAATTGATTTCTGATTGTTTTGTATATCATGTATTCCTTTATTTCTCTCTTACTGTTTATCATTGTGGTTTGGTGGTTTTCTATAGTGGTAACGTTTGAGTTATTTATCTTCTTTATGTGCTTGCTCTACTAGTGGGTTTTATACTTTCATGTGTTTTCATGATGATGGATATATTTATTTTGCTTCCAGGTACAGGGCTTTCTTAAGCATTTCTTGTAGAGCCAATCTAGTGGTGATAAATTCCCTCAGCTTCTGCTTGTTTAGGAAAGATTTTATATCTCCTTCATTTATGAAGGATAATTTTGCTTGATGTAGCAGCTTTGATTGACAGTTTTTTTTTTTTCTTTCAGCAGTTTGAATATATCATCACATTCTCTCCTAGCCTGTAAGGTTTCTGTTGAGAAATTTACTGTTAGTATGATGGTGGTTCCTTCATAAGTGACTAGACGCTTTTCTCTTACTGTTGTTTGAATTCTCTGTTTGTCTTTGACTTTTGACAGTTTGTGTATAATATGCCATGGAGAAGACCTTTTTGAATTGTATCTGTTGGGGAACTTCTGAGTTTTTGCTATCTGGAAGTTTAAATCTCTTGTTATACTTGGGAAATTTAAGCTATTGTTTGGTTAAATAGATTTTCTATTTCTTTTGTTTTCTCTTCATCTTCTGGGATACTGAAAATTCAGATATTTGGTTCCTTTACGATGTCACCTGTATCCCATAGGCTTTGTTTATTCTTTTTTATTCTCTTTTTAAATGTTTGCATTTAAAAAGAGTATTACATCGCTAGAGTATTACAAAAGACCTGTCTTCAACTTCTGAAATTCTTTCTTCTTCTTGGTCTAATTTATTGTTGATGCTTTCTTTTTGTATTTCATTCAATAAATTACTGAGTTTTATAATTTCTATTTTTTTTTTGTTTTTATTTTACTTTAAGTTCCAGGATATATGTGCAGAATGTGCAGGTTTGTTACATAGGTATGCATGAGTCATGGTGGTTTGCTGCACCTATCAACCTGTCACCTAGGTTTTAAGCCCCACGTGCATTAGCTATTTGTCCTGATGCTCTCCCTACCCTCAACCCCACCCTGCCTGACAGGCCCCGGTGTGTGTTGTTCCCCTCCCTTGTCCATGAGTTCTCATTGTTCAACTTCCATTTAACAATGAAAACATATTTGTTTTTCAGTTCCTGTGTTAGTTTGCTGTGGACAATAATTCATCCCTGATCTTACTCCTTTTTGTGGCTATGTAGTATTCCGTGGTATAAATGTATCACTTTTTTTAATCCAGTCTATCATTGATGGGTATTTGGGTTGATTCTATGTCTTTGCTATTGTGAATATTGCTGCAATAAACATATGTGTGCATGTATCTTTTTTTTTTTTTTGCAGTGGTATGATAAAATTCATTTTTTAAAAAAATTTATTTATTATTATTATACTTTAAGTTGTAGGGTACATGTGCATAACGTGCAGGTTTGTTACATATGTATACTTGTGCCATGTTGCTGTGCTGCACCCATCAACTCGTCATTTACATCAGGTATAACTCCCAATGCAATCCCTCCCC